>NW_009721866.1:0-4086 GCF_000703405.1 Apaloderma vittatum | reverse complement strand
CTCAGATATTGCTATACATTAATAAGGTCCCCTCTCAGCCGTCTCCTTTCCAGGCTGAACAGCCCCAGGTCTCTCAGTCTCTCTTCCCAGCAGAGATGTTCAGTCCCTTGATGCCCCTCGTAGCTCTCCCTTGGACTCTCTCCAGTAGGTCCCTGTCTCTCTGGAACTGGGGAGCCCCAAACTGGACCCAGTATTCCAGGTGTGGTCTCACCAGGGCAGAGCAGAGGGGCAGGAGAACCTCCCCAGCCCTGCTGGACACACTTTTCTTAATGCCCCCCAGGATCCCACTGACCTCTTGGCCACAAGGGCACGGTGCTGTCCCAGGGACAACTCCCTGCCCACTGGGACTCCAAGGGCTTTCTCCATGGAACTGCTTTCCAGAAGGACATCCCCTAATCTGTCCTGGTGCCTGGTGCCTGCCTCCCCAAATGCAGGACTCTGCACTTGTCCTTATTGAACTTCACAGAATCATAGAATGGCCTGGGCTGGAAGGGACCTTAGAGATCATTTAATCCAACCTCCCTGTCATGGGCAGGGACGCCTCTCGACTAGATCAGGCAACACATGGGGACCAAATGGGGATTGAACCCGCGACCCTGGTGTTATCAGCATCACACTCAAACCGACTGAGCTAACTGGCCCCCCAGCTTCATGAGGTTTCCCTTTGTGCATCTCTCCAGCCTGTCCAGATCTTGTTGGTAACTCCATGGTAACTCCTGAACATGCGCTTGAGATTTGGTGAGGCTGGGGCTTAGTTGTCCTGGGATGCATCAGGTCTTGGGACTGTGCCAACCATTTAGAACAACAGCACCGTTTGAATTAGAGTACAGGCACACCACAGGGTAGCTGAAGATCACAATGACTCTAAGTATTAAAGAAAGAAGGAATAGTAAATACGATCAGATCTTCTGCACTTCACAAGTCATGGAGTTGCACTGGTGGTGAAAATTTTCCCTAGTGGAGAGTATCTGTGAGTCATGAGTTGAAGATCTCCAGGAAATGAAGACATCACCACTTCTCTGATCAGTTACTCTGACTCTTAGGAACTAAGCTTTCTTTTTAACTTCAGTCAGTTTGAAGAAGAATAAGCATCAGGATGTTATCCCATTTAAGCAGCCGCGTTCATTTTTGGTATTTTCTCCTTGTGAAGATACTTGTACCCTAAACTGCATCACTCCCTAACACAAAGCTTTGAGAAGCTACGCTGCTTTGGGTCCTTATCTCCCCTCAGGGTGACATCTCCTCCAATTCACTACAGAAATCCACATCCCTTTTCCAAAACAAGTTCTTTCCAGTAGCATCACCAACCACAAACAGCTCAGTGTGAGCCAGCTGGGTATCCTTGCAGCAGTGAAGGCCAGCCGTGTACTGGAGTGTATCAGCAAAAGCCTGGACAGCCAATCAAGGAAAGTCGTTATTTCCCCCTTCCTAGCACTTGCAGGACTGTATCTGGAGCCCTGTGTCCCTTGTTGGGCTCCTCAGTACAAGAAAAATATTAATAAAGTCATGACTTCTGCTCTATTTCTATAGGGAGTTTGCGTTTGCCTTCTCCACAGCTACATCAAATTATGGGCCCAGGGCTCTGCTGTGATGAGACTAACACAGCTCTTCTTCATACCTGTGCCAAGGTATTTACAAGAGCGGAGTCTTGGGTTTAGTCTTCTGGCACACACGAGCAACAATTTCACACCGTGAACCATTTTATACTACAAATCTCACAATTTTTTGCATTGTGAATCTCATTTCTATAATCCCAGTGCTTATGATAACCCAATTCTTCCTGTATGTTACCTTAATATTTTCCCGTACCAATGGCACATGCTAACTTTGGGTCCAGTACGTTACTTTTTCACACTTGAATTATTGTTCTCAGAGCGACCCTTGAGAAAATTTCTCGGTAACCTCCCTCCTGCCTGACACTTCCCCTTTCAAAGTTATACTTCAGCCAATTTACAGCACCTTTATGAATCCCCTCTGCTTTGCCTGGAGTAGTTTTTCATGGACATTTTACCAATGCTCTTCACTAAAGTGCGTGTGATGAGATATTATGCCTTCTCTTTACAAAAAAATCCTGCTTCTTCAGGTTGGTCTGGTGAAATCTATTCAGCAGAGAACTCACGACACATTTGCTTTTGCATTCTTGCTCGCCTGTTTGTTCTCAAAACCTCGTGTAATGTTGAGGACATATCGTATTCACCTGGATGATTCTATTGTGGGGTTGTTTTTTTTCTCTCTCTGAACTATAATACTGTGTTTGCTGTTCCCAAACTTTACAGTGGAGCCACAGACTGAAAAGGCTCTCGGGAAGTTTTTGTTATTTCACCCCGGTTTCGCGTGCCGCTTTGCCGAATTTGGGGAAGGAGGGTATTGAATACGGCTCTCCCCTTCTGTGGGACTGGCTTCCACCGAGGCCGTTCCCACATATCTTCAATTTTGCTGAACACCACAGCAAAACATTCACCCGTCAGCGGTGCCAGCGCTCTCCACAAAGCCATTGTACTACAACAGCAGCTCCGCTTTGTCTCTGATCTTGTAGTTAAAGAGACTTCTACTCTGCTTCAGCGCTGTTGAGCGAGTTATAGCACAGCTTGACTTTTTTTCCAGCGCTCGCTTTCTCCGTGTCCTTTTTTGATTTCTGAAATGACAAGTCATCGCTCTAAATTTATCCCACTCCCCATGACAGGGAGTGGAACAAAAGGTGTTTCAGCTTGTAGGAGAACGTCTGACCCTACTGGGCTACCCCCTCTCTCATCTCTTTGTCACATATAAGCATGGGCACTCTGGCCATTTGTTCTTTGTTAACTGGAGCCATTAATTGGACTCTGAATGAAGAGTTTTTCACTTCTGAACATCCAACAGAGAGAACATTTACTCCCATGCTGAGTGTCCTTTTTTCCCTGACAAACGACACTTCAAACATGGCCTCAAGCTACTCTAGACACTCAGACTAGCAAACCCTAATTCAGCCTATTCATCTTTGATCTTAAATACTCAGCACAACCTAAGGTATCTACCATAACCCAGCCCATCTACAGCTATTTGTAGGAAATCGCAGCTGTGGGAAGTATGGCTGATGCAGAGAGAAGTTGCCCCTGGCTGTTTGGGTGGCCACAGAAGAAGGTGACCATCTGCTGCGGCTGCTTCTCTCCTGTTTCCAAAATGGGTTGTTCACTGCTCTTTCTGAATCAGACGTGAGCTGGCTTTGTTGTCTCTGTCCCCTCCCTTTGGGGAGGCTCATTCTGGGTCTATGAAAGCTGGAGCTCCTCAAGTCCCCCTGGCTACCCAAGGAAAACTTTCTAAGCTTTTGAATCAGGCTTCCATGCTGCTGGGTTTGAGCATCAAAAGGGCATCCTGGAGTTGGTTAAAGGGTTCCTCGGGTCCTCTTGGTATTGCCTGCTTAACCCGCTGTGAAACGTGGTCTTCAGAAAACGCTTCACTTGGAGACTTTCCTCCCTGTCCATCGGGGCTGTGATGAAGGACCATAGCTATACCAGATGTATTTGTGGCACGACCACGGCGTTTGGATACCCAAAGAATATAGAAGGGGAGGAAATGAATTCTTAATTCCCCTAAAATAACTGTGACAAGCCCATTCACTTTGTAGGGATGAACTAATAGTTAAAAAGGTTGCAACTTCTTATGGGTCAACACACCAAGTTCTGATCTGCCTGCATAAAACCCTTCGGGTTTTTCAAGCATGGAATCACAGAATCTTCGCATCATTTAGGTTGGAAAAGACTTTTAAGATCACTGAGTCATTAACCCAGCACTGCCAGGTAAGGCCAGGTAAGCAGAAAGCCTCATCAAGTCTCCATCAAGTCCAGGAGGGTTTGGTTTTGAAGATATATTAATTTACACACTTCAAAAGGCAATTCATGATCAAGCTTTCTCAGGAATAATCTGTTACTTCCCTAAATTAGGTCAGACCCCAAGAAGCCAGCTTTGAAGCCATGAAGAATTACCCTGATGTATGCACCTCCTAGGACACAGAGAACCTGACCCATATCCTACAGAAGAGCACCTAGAACCATGTTTTCAAAGGATCACAGGTTTTTTAATAATAATAATAGTAATAATAATAGTAAT
>NW_009721865.1:0-1834 GCF_000703405.1 Apaloderma vittatum | reverse complement strand
ACACCTCCAGGGAGGCGACTCAACCACCTGCCCCCAAGTTGGTGGGTTCTGTCCTATCTCCAGGAACCGAGACCCAACGGGCCACGCCCCCAAGGAACCACGCAGCCCAACAAAAGCAAGAGCGAGACCTCCCCGAACCACCAAGGTCCCAAGGTCCGACGGATGACGGGTCTCAAAAGCACGACGCTGCCGGAGTTGTCTCAGCCGGAGATGTTCCCCACAGGGAACGTGGGTGGTGGCACCACCGAGCCACCGCAGAGATCTGGGATCTCGTAAGCCGAGGCTGAAGGCTGAGCCCTGTGGCCACGTTATCTCGGCTGCTTCCTGATTCCTGGAACCCCCCGTGGGGCATCCACGGCCCCGACCTCCTGCCTTCGAGAGAGTCACCACCCAACGCCGGCACCCAGGGGTGGTGACGAACCAAGGGCAGTGCCCTCTGGGTTGAAAGCCTGGGAGAGGGCTTCAAAGATTTGAGAACCTTGAGTTCTTCGCAAATTCGAGCTCATCGAGTTCCTCAAAGATTGAGATCCTGCAAAGTTTGAGATGGTTCTGCAAAGATCTGAAATCCCCGAGTTCCTCAAAAACTTGAGATCAAGAGCCTCCAAGAATTGAGCCCCGCCGGTTCCTCCAAGATTTGAGGCAGAGCTCCGCAAAAATCTGAAAGATCCTAGAAGCTTGAGATTCTTAGAAATGGGGTCAGCGAGATCCTCGAACACGTGAGCTCAGAAATGAGATCTTCAAACACTTGAGGTCCTCAAAAACTTGAGAACCTTGTTCCTCAAAGCCTTGAGAACGTCGAGATCCTTGAAGAATCTGAGATCCTCAAAAATGAAATCCTTGAGATCCTCAAAATCTCGAGATCCTCCAAAACTTGAGGTCTTTGACTCCGTCAAAGGTTTGACAACGCTGGGAACTAGAGGTCCTCAAGATCCTTGGAAATGAGATCCTCAAACACTTGAGCTCAGAAATGAGGTCAAGATCCTTAGAGATCCTTGAGGATTTGAGACCTTCAAGACCCTCAAGAGCTTGAGCTCCCCGACTTCCTCAAAACTGAGATTTCTGAGATCCTCAAAACCTTGAGATCCTTGACTTCCTCCAACATTCCAGAACCTCACGATCCTCAAAGAACTTGAGATCTTCAAGGTCGTCAGAAACTCAAGTCCTGAGATCCTCAAAAATACGAGTTCCTTAAAGGTTCGAGAACCTCTAGACCCTCAAAGAACTCGAGATCCTCAAAAAACCAAGACCCTCAAGTTTCTAAAACCTTTAAGAAACTTGCTCTTAAAGAACTCAAGATCCTCAAAACTTTGAGACCCTTGTTCCTCAAAGACTCAAGATCCTCAAAACTTGTGAGATCCTTGCTCCTCAAGAACTTGAGATCCTGGAGTTCCTCAAAACTGAGACCTTTGCTTCTCAGGAACTTGAGATCCTCGAGTTCCTCAAAGGCTCGAGAACCTCAAAGAACTTGAGATACTCAAAAACAAGATCGTTGGGATCCTCAAAACTTTTGAGACCTTTGCTCCTCAAGAACTTGAGATCCTGGAGTTCCTCAAAACTGAGATCCTTGCCTCTCAAGAACTCAAGATCCTCGAGTTCCTCAAAGGCTCAAGAACCTCAAAGAACTTGAGATCGGGATCCTCGAAACTTTTGAGATCTTTGCTCCTCAAGTACTTGAGATCCTGGATTTCCTCAAAACTTTGTGATCCTTGTTCCTCAAGATCCTCAAGTCCCTCAAAACTTTGAGACTCTTGCTCCTCGAGACCTTGAGATCCTCAAGTTCCTCAAAGGCTCGAGAACCTCTCGATCCTTGAAGAACTTGAGACCCTCAACACCG
>NW_009721864.1:1083-1308 GCF_000703405.1 Apaloderma vittatum | reverse complement strand
CTTCCTTCCTTCCTTCTTGCTCCTCCTTCCTTTTCTTCCTCCTCCTTCCTTCCTTCCTTTCTTCCTCTTTCTCCCCTCCTTCCTTCTTGCTCCTTCTTCTTCCTTTCTTTCTTCCTCTTTTTCCTTCCTTCCTCCTCTTCATTCCTTCCTTCTTCCTTCCTTCCTTCCTTCTTCTCTCTCCCCTCCTTCCTTCCTTCCTTCTTGCTCCTCCTTCCTCTTCTTCCC
>NW_009721864.1:620-922 GCF_000703405.1 Apaloderma vittatum | reverse complement strand
CCTCCTCTTCGTCCCCGCCTTCCTCCTCTTCGTTCCCGCCTTCCTCCTCTTCGTTCCTGCCTTCCTTCCTTTCTTCCTTCCTCCTCCTCCCTCCCTTCCTTCCTCCTTACTCCTCCTTCCTCGTCTTCCTCCTGCTTCCTTCCTTCTTCCACATCTTCCCTTCCTTCTTTCCTTCTTTCTTGCTCTTCCTTCCTCCTCTTCTTTCCCTCTTCCTCCTCCCTTCCTTCCTTCCTTCCTCCTTTTCTTCCTTCTCCCTTTCTTCCTCCTCCTCCGTTGTGTCCTCAATGAGATTCTGGCACTCG
>NW_009721864.1:301-548 GCF_000703405.1 Apaloderma vittatum | reverse complement strand
GGGAGCCGCCTCTTTGCCGATCCGGCGAGCGCGCGTTCCTCATCCTTCCCGCGCCGGTTTTTCCGTTTTGGATTTTTAATTATTCTTTCCGGATTTATTTCCCTTTCCAGGCGCTGAACCGTGGCAAAGGGCTCCTCCCCGAGCCCAACCTCCTCCAAATCCTCCACAGCCTGGGCAACCCCGCGTCCCTCCAGCTGCTCCTCAACCCCCTGCTCCACGGCGGCAAACAGGGTAAGGCTGCGCCGCT
>NW_009721864.1:0-271 GCF_000703405.1 Apaloderma vittatum | reverse complement strand
CCCCCTCTTCCTTTTTACCTTTTTCCTCCAGGAATCCTCGGCGCCGCGCCCTCCGTGCCGCTCGTCACCAACCCGGCGCTCTCGGCCGCTCTCCTCCAGCTCGCCCTGCACAACCCAACCCAGCAGGTAAATAAATCGCTCGGCTCCTTCCATCCTGCGCCAATTCACCGCCTGGAACCTAAATCGGCACCAAATCGCGTCGGGGCGGGGTTATTTCTGCCTTTATTTCTGATATTTGCCGCGAAATCGCCGCAGTTTTTCCTTCCGGTGC
>NW_009721863.1:4786-6260 GCF_000703405.1 Apaloderma vittatum | reverse complement strand
AGCTGTTTTTCGAGTCCTCCGTCAGACAGCAGAACCCCAGCGGCAGATCCGAAAACCCCGCAAATCCCGAGCCCTCCTCAGCCCGCCACAGCGCTTTTTCCCTGAAAAAGAGCTACTACGTGCCGAGCACTGGAGAGATACTGAAGATCTTGCTTAGACGCCAATATTGGAGTTTAAAAGAAAAAGAAACAAATGCTCACCCGAGGATTGCTAGTGTTTGTGAATGTATAGATCTGGTGACATTCTAAACAGCCAGAGATCAGCCACTTCTTTGCAAGTGGCAGAGGAAAAAGCTCATCCAACAGGGCAAATTTATTTGGATGTGGAGAATCCGTACCTCCTCCTTGATCCAGCCTGCGCGGGGCTGGCAATTCGCTAAAGACTTGGTCAGACCAGAGAGATGCCTCAGGAGATGCCCCTAAAATTCTCCTGTGGGAGCTTCTGGCAGTAGTTTGAAAATGCCACCTGGCACAACCTTGGTCCACTCTCATTGATTAAAACATTCCCTACCATAAGCTAAGAAAATGTTTAAGAATGCACCTGGCTTTTTGTAATTAGTAGGCGTGATGCTTAGTGATGGATTTTGTTTCTGGGTTGCACTGAGTACGATGGGAAGCTCGGCACTGGCACCTCTCAGGTGGCTCCTACATTGCTCCTATTCGTGGGGGGTTTTGTCTCCTGTTCCAAGGACAGCCCCTCTGCCGGCAGAGCAGATGAGTCCTGGTGGGAAAATATGTATTCTGCATTACAAATAACATCATAGCTAAACATTGTATTTTAATATTACTTCTAAAAATCCAGAGAAATCTGACATTCAGACCTAGTTCCTACCAGGCTGAGAAGCCTCACAATTATTCTGGAGAAGTCTGGGGTGGATACTTAATAATGGCATAATGCCTTCCTGTATTTATTATATTTGTGCTGTTTGCTCCTCGATCACATGCTAAACGTGCCAGTACTTTTTAAGTTTCTAGCTTTAGGAATTTGTACATTAACTGATTTTAAATTTTTTTTAATCAAATGTTTGCTTTTACTGTTAATGTTTTCCTTCTGCTCCCTTTGACAGATCTACAAGAAGACAAAGTCACAACTGTTTAGGGGATTAATGAAATTTATGAAACAAGCCACCTTAAAAACATATTTTTGCCCTCCTGTTCTAATCATAGAATGGCCTAGGCTGGAAGGGACCTTAGAGATCATCTAGTCCAACCTCCCTGTCATGGGCAGGGACGCCTCTCAACTAGATCAGGATACTCAAGGCTCTAATCTTTTCACAGCATTCGTTACAAAATTATATTAAAAATGTATACAATATAAAGCTGTCTCTGCTGTCCATTTAAATGCATCTGTTAATGTTTTGGTGACTACGATGTTCTCCTTTTTCTTGGAAACTTGTAAAAGAATCAAGGCTGTTTAGAAAAATGTAAAAAAATTCAAATTTAATCTTGTTTTACCTCAACAGTTAGAAAACTTG
>NW_009721863.1:538-4768 GCF_000703405.1 Apaloderma vittatum | reverse complement strand
TTTATCAGACGTGCACACCAAACTTACTTGTGACTCAGGACACTCCATAAATAGAACAGATACTGATGTTATATTTCATCAGATGCAAATCATCTCCCTTTTTCATTATGCTGTGTCAAAGACTCATGCCAAGATTTTTCACTTTTTGCAGGACTTTCCTGCTTGCCCTTTTAAAGGAGAAATCAAGAACCCACAGTACTATTGTTTAATTTTAGATTAAACAGAGACAATGACTAAATAAAAAGAGCAAGGAGTTAATCCCACCCTAGAAAAGTTGAGGGATTTTAGCTAGGCTGTTCAAAACCAGTTTTTCCTTTTTTTTTTTTTGTTTTTCCTTTTTCTTTCCAGTATCTTATTTTAATGACAATTTCACCTTCTGAAGACAGGTAATCTGAAAAGATTTAAGTACTCTACCGTTTTCAATTAACATCTTGCTCATAAGAAAATTTGTTCTGAACTTTCCAGCAGGTTTCTTCAACAAAGCCAGGGAAGACAATGACATTTCTGAAGAAAAAACCTTCAGACTTGATAAAATCACGAAGAAAGAAACACCCACTTGGAATATTAAAATATTTGCAGGCCATATTTAGAGCACGTTAATCTTTATGCTATGAGAAACAATAGCATGGTTCTGCGTATTACTGCATATTTCATAGTGAGCAACTATTAAATCTGTGAAATGCTAAGTACCTTTTTTCCTCCAGTGTAAACACATTGGTTGTTTCCTTCCTTGAAAAAGGCGATTGCAGGAGGTAACAGACTGAAATGCAGCAGCCTAGGTCTCACTTTTAAGCTCCTGAGGTGTTCTGCAGTGCCACAGGGCACAGCCCGTGCATCGTTCCACTTGGCCGAGGTACCAACACCAGTCTGACCCAGCTCACATGTCTCGGCTCCCATCCATTCACCCGCTTCTCAAGCTGCAGCAGAAGTAGCTGCAGGCAGACATAACCCATCCCATTATTATAAGCAGCTTCGCCAAGACCTTCTCTTTGCTCTGACTTGACGGTTGTGATGCCTGACAAACGCGTTACATATCCTTTTTCCTCTCGACTAAAAGATCACCTGCAAGTGCAGACTCATTTGTGAATGGGAAGGCCCGGGTGCTTGTTAAAGCCTTTGGAACAATTTTCTTCTAATAAGAAGACACAGGAGTACCAATATGTACTTTGATAGTTTGTTTTCATTAGTATAATTACAATACATTCTGGACAGTTACAAAATCCGGGGAATCACACTTTCTCCATAAATTTCCGTTGCAAACTTCAAACATTTGGGTGCCTTTCCATTACTTCTGCACACTTCGGTGTGTGATCTTAGCAAGGACAGCCAGTACAGTAATCCTTTTTTTTGTTGTTGTTGTTTCAGCAGCTTTTAGTTCTGCTTTGTGCCTCAGGCTTTGATGTCCACCTTGAACGCTGGTTTAGCTGCACAGTTAAAAGCCTGCAGCTAGTCTCTCTCATGCTACACCAATTCAACAGAGGACATTTCCAGTGGGACAGTTTAGAAAAGGTCCATATGCAAACAGATTTCTGGGTCACTTAAAGCAACAGCGTTTAGCGTACTTCTAAATGCAAATCCTGCTCTAGATCAGGAGGAATTGCAATGAAGTCAGTCAAGTATTTAAACTTCCATTTTAGGAGGAGAATTTGGCTCCATGTGAACTGAAAGCATCCTTCAAAGACAGCAGTTTTCTCAAACAAAAAATACTGCCCTTACTACGAGCCACTTGGCCTTCTCAAATACAAGAAACATTCTCCCGCATAGCACTGTTAAAATGTAAAAACATCAGCTACTGAACCTAAAAACATTTTCAACGCGCTTTCGATAAACTTCAAGTACATTGTACTTAGCTCCTTCAAAACACTTCTTTGCCTCAGCAGGTGTGGCTACAGTCAGCTTCCATGTGCAGGCCACCGAGTTCTGTGGTCTCGCACGTAGGAGCTGGAGGGAATGTTTGCTCGTTTCTAAGAAGTCAGTCCGGCAACATTCTGGTCCAGAAAAACGCGTACCTCTTCCACCCCGGGACGAGTGATATGGCTCTGACCACAGGCGCATACTGCAAACTAGCAAAGCATTTAAATAGTTGGCAAAAAGTGTTGAAAGGCACATAGCTGATCCTTAGCAATATTTCCCTGTTCCAACCGTGGTGCCCATTGAGGAATCGGTGTTGGGACGTAGCTTGAAATAAAAAAATACTACAAAAATGTAAGCCTGCCAGGAAAAAAAACCACTAGGTTGCTTTTACTTTTCCTTTTTCCTTTTCTTTCTTTTTTCTTCTTTTTTTTAGCATTAGGATTTTACTATTGCATGTTTTCCTCTACCTTTCCAGTGAAAATTAAGGAAGCTATGGATGCATGTTAACCATATGTACAGACTTACTGCTACTGGAATACCAAATGGTAGAGCTGCTGTAAACTGTTGCAAGTACTAGAAGCAATGCTTTTAATGGTCTGTACAGCATTTGCAAATATTTACTTTGAAAACAGGTTACTGTAGTTCTTAGTTTTCTCAGCATTGCTTAGAAAGGCTAAAAAACTACAACAGCTAACTGCTACTCTACACCAGATCAATATACCCCAACAGATATTTAAGAATATATGCCATTATATTTAAAAATACCAAGTTCCTCTAAGCTGGTAAACCTAGAAGATTTTACATAGAGTTAGAGATAAAATATTAAAAAGTCTTGTTTCAACTCCACACACTTGACGTCTGAATAGGAGTGATGTAATCATACTATTTATTCCATCAGTGAGACAAAATGTTGTATGGAACTAAATTTCTGAGATTTTAAATAGAAAGTCATTTAACTCATATATACACAAAGTGTTCTTTCCACAGATATTTACATGGCAAATATGTTAGAGGAGAACCACTATGACTAAGTCTCTACAAGTATAGCATCCTTTCTGAGCTATTCTCTCTGCTGAAAGAGTTCACAGAAGCTTTGAAGTAAAATCTAGACAATTAAAGTTACCTATATTTCACAGTAGGTAAAGAAGCCGTTAAATGATATTTCAGCATAAGGTTTCTGGAAACAGCTACACAGTAGAGTTTTACATCCACCCCTCTTTTCCAGCATTCGTGGTGAAACTAAATCTCTTCTTAATTTACAGGAGAGATAACGGCATACATAAATATGTACGTGTGTAATGGGAGTTCATCCTCCTCGATAGAGGCTGGTCAGCCGCTCTAGCTCTTTGCAGTTGTCCATGGGCACAGAGTCTGCTTTCTTCCGGAGACGGTCATCCCGATATACTTTTGCTGCGTAATTTAAGTCTGTTTCTTCAAGGAAAAAAGAGAAAAGATTTTTTTCAGGTTAAAAACCAAACACTCCGCACATGAGACGTTCCTCCTCAGAGCTGCACAAAACACCTCAGGCTTAATCCTCGCCCTTTTTTTCCTTCTGTCTATTCTGACCACCCACAGACACGATCTAAACAGCGCTGCTACAGCTTCCCTTTGAGGGATCTTCACAAGAGTTTCATCTTTTGGAGCAGGGTTTTTTAACAGCCTTCCAGCACCCTTAGATTTCATCCAGCACCTGATTACAAAAAATTAATTAAAAAAAATACCCCATTACTTCTGTCAGACCTCATTAAACATTACAAATATAGGCCACACTCGGTGATCTTGCAGATTGTTGACAGCTCTAGCGTCTTATCTGTGCTCAAAAACCCATTCTGAATGTTAAGCCCATTACTTCAACTGATGCTGCTTCAGACTGCTGGTGTTCAGAGGTATTAATAAGAGAGCTCTCTGTATTGTACTGGTGTTCAATAGCTTGACATTGCTGAGCGTTTTAATTCTATAAAATCTTTTTCACCCCTTCAACTCAAAATGGATTAGTAAGGCATTCTTAAATGCCAATCAATGCTGGCAAGATTTTAAATGTCAAGGAGATCCAACATACAACAGGTTATTTTAAATCTGTAAACCCACAAAATCAGCTGTTTCTATAAATAGAGAAAATCTATTAAGGGCCGCTTACTCAAAATCAGTTTGGGTAGTTTTTGCCACCTGATAAATTGCAAATAGCAAACAACACAGCAGTCACCACCTTCAGGTTATTTTTCTTCTTTATACCGGGGCCAGATGTTTCAGATTTTTTCCCACTAAATATGTACATACAGAAGCTTGGGCCTCTTTGCATTGTCCAGGACTCTGTTCATGCTTTAAAATGTAAGCATCTCAAGAATAAATGCTGAAAAACAGGAAAGGTATTCTTTC
>NW_009721863.1:0-507 GCF_000703405.1 Apaloderma vittatum | reverse complement strand
TCTTTCCCTCCCCAGGTGGAAATTGCACAGCAAGCGAACTTTTTCAAAGATACTTAGAGAGTAAACGCATTACAGGAGACACAAATCCAACATGCCGGTAAATCTAAGGGTAATGACTAGGTCAGTAAAAGCCAACTATCCTTCCAGATCTACACTCTGCTGAAAAAATGTACAAATAATACCTCCTCCTTTTATTGTGCTGGATTATATGTTGTCAATCATTTTTTGTTAACAACTACCTCTCATTTTTGTGAACTATTTTATTATAAGATTACCAGACATTCATTTAGCAGCCACTTACATATGAAAAAATAAGTATTCACTTCATGAGGAGTAAACATATTCAAACATTTCAAGATGATCAAAGGACAAAATAACTGGAAAAATACAAGACTTTTTGATGTTTCCTTATGAATTATACCCAAAAGTACTCTGATGATTTTCTCTGTTTAAAAAAAAATGGAAAAAAAATTATTCTGCTGTAGTGGTTTGACCCTGGCCGGCAGC
>NW_009721862.1:0-292 GCF_000703405.1 Apaloderma vittatum | reverse complement strand
ACGATGGGGCAGCAGCAGTGGGGACAAAAGTCATCAGCTCTGGGATAGGGGGATAAAAATAAAGTCCGCCCCAGCCCCAGGAGGACAACCCAGCCCAGCATGCTCTTGTCCTCAGAAAGGGCTCGGCAGGTGTCTCTGCCCCCTCGCAGCCCTGCCAGGGGATGTCCCCAGCAATGAGGAAGGACATCGCTGGCTGGGTGGCACCGAGGTGGCATCACACCACCGGGAGGGGAGCGGCGCTAATTTACAGCTCTTCCCATCAAACCCCATCAACCTCCCGGGTGGCACATCC
>NW_009721861.1:29508-44639 GCF_000703405.1 Apaloderma vittatum | reverse complement strand
TTCCAGCCAAAACTGTTCTGTGATTCTGTGAAGTGGTGCTGAAGATGGGGAACAATTGGGTAAGGAAAAGACCCCGCACTTGCTGGGCAGAGGTAGGGCTCCGTGGCTTTGCTGGTCACAGAGCCAGGACGCAAGACTGGCATTGCTACTGCTGCCCAGGTTTGTCACAGTGGTCATCAAGTCCCTTCCTCTAAAATCCTGAGAAACGCTTAGAGCTAAAACCGACCTCCAGTACATGGTCTTGGGGATGGAAGAGAATTTTCTCCATAAACCAGAAAATGTTGAAATAGCATATAATAATTGTAAACAATTTATCATGTTTTTCTATGCTGCTGCTTGCTAATTATGAGAGCTTTGCTTCGTGTTCCTTCTCTCCAAGTCTATCGTTTCCGCATCCATACAATGAAGAAATGGGTTTTCCGCAGCACAGTTGCCTTTACAACGATAGATAATGAAGCTAGGTAAGACTTCACTGCAGAATAAAGCGAACTGAGGTGCAAGATCAGAAGTGAAAGGAAGTCTAATCTTTATCAGAAAAAGTGGTGGTGTGGGCTATTGACTATAATGGAAATAAGGCCTGGAGGACTGAACTCAAATTTTCTAAGACTGTCAAAACTAGCCTACAGGACTGTATGGGGAGAATACAGTTAAAGGGGTGATTGCTGTGTGCTAAAAATCCTTTCCTGTTCACATTTGTACTTGTACAGAAGTTCCCTTTGTCAGGACACCTTAGTCTGTTTATCTTCACAAAACAAAGTAAAAAAATAGAGTCTTCAAGAGTAAATGTTGCTGCGAATGAAGTACGTTGTGAGCCTTGGAATGTCCTTTGTGGCTGGCAGAATGATTAAAGTGCTCCTCTACCTCACCTTTCAGATAGTAAGATCGTGGAATCATGGAATTGTTTGGGTTGGAAGGGACCTCGCTCATGTTGTTCCACCCAAGCCCTGGGCAGGGACACCTCTCTCCCACCAGCCCAGGCTGCTCCGAGCCCCGTCTGACCTGGCCTTGGGCTCTGCCAGGGATGGGGCGTCCACAGCTGCTCTGGCAACCTGTGCCAGGGTCTCAGCACCCCCCCAGCAAAGAAGTTGTCCCGATGCCTGGTGTAAGCCTGCCCTGCCCTGGTTCAGAACCGCTGTCCCTCATCCCGTCGCTGCACACCCCGGAGCAGTCCCTCCTCGGCTTTCTTGCAGGCCCCGCTCAGGTACTGGAAGGCCACTGTAAGGTCTCCCCAGAGACGTCGTGTTTTACTAAAGTTTTACTACGTACAGTAGTTAAATCTGGCAAAAAGTTGGTCCAGCGCTTACGTAGCTTAGTGCTGTTCGGTTTGAGAAAAAGGAAGTATATGTAGACAAAGACCCGACTTCGCCAGGAATAAATGACATATTAGATTCAGGAAACTCCTGTGTGTAAAACTGGGAGTATTCCCTGCTGCAATATATCTGTAAAAATTCCTCTTGTGATTATAGTGCTAAATTCAGCGATATATTTTGTTCGTTTTATATCTCTCCTGCTGGTAATTAGATGAATAATTTTCCCCTAATGTTAATCATCCATCAAACTGCGAATCTGCGCTCTGGGAAGGTGATATACAAGACTGCAGTTCTTGCTGTGCTTGTTTTCTAATATATATCTGTATTTAACAGTTTTAATAGTGTTAAACCTTAAGCAAATAGAGCAAACCTACAAAGCTGTATATTTCTGCCTCTTGGCTCATAGTTTTTTGACGAATACAACTTTTTTAGTATTTTCATTTCACTTTTAAAATAACGAAAATCATATTGAATATAATCTAATCTGGGTTATTTTTTCAAAGCTAACTGTCAGAAATCTTTCCATTCAAAGCCACCATTGCCATATAATAAAGAATTATAAATCTTAGTTCTCTCCTCCCTGTTAACTTGCAGAACAGGTGCCCGAGCTGCCCGATTTCACCCAGCTGGAACTGTAACTATTCCGTGGTCTTTTTGGTATATGGATCAGCGTGTGGAAAACCCAGCAATTATGAATATTTGCATAATTGTGCCATGCTGGGGGTTTTAGGTTATTTTATATCCGCTAGAATGTAACTGGCACTGTAAGGTGCCCTCTGTGGTGCAGCAGCACTGCCAGGCTGCTTTTGCCTCGTGCTGTGCAGCCCAGTGGCCTGTGCCGTTGTCTCTGGTGGCACCTGGGCACTCGGTGGAGCCCATCGACCTGCTCCCTTGGCAAGGCCACCCAAGGGCGGGGAAGAGCCTGGGGCGCACGTGACCCCCCCGTGCTCCGCCGTAAAGACCAGCCCTTGCCTCTGCCCAGAGGTCCTACGAGTGCGTAATGGCTTGGTGCTCGAAACTGCGTGATACTTGGACCTGTCCTTTTGTGAGTGTCTTAATATTCCGTGTGTAACCCGCCTGCGAGGGCGTTCAGAAGGCACCTGCAGCAACTTGTCAGTACCTAGCTGGCCGTTTGCAGGGTGGTTTGACCTTGCAGCTGTTCTGCTTTCTTCTGTTTGTTAACCTGAAGTGATATGGGAAGATAGAGAGAAGAATGTCAAAAAGCAGTGGCTAATTCTGTTTCTCTTTCCAGTTTGTGATCACGCTGGTGCTGGCTGCTGGCTTAGTTACTGCGCTGTTAGTAAGTTTAAAGGATGATCTTCTCAAAATCGCTGAGATGTTCCATCCCGTCAAGTGAGACGTTTCTATTTTAGGGGGAGTTTGTCTCAAGTGAATTCTGCTTCCTTCCTTGCTTCCTTTTTCTGCCAAGCTCACGTTAAACTTGCAGCGCGTTACACCATTCTTACAGA
The DNA here is from genome assembly GCF_000703405.1 of Apaloderma vittatum. Taxonomy (NCBI): domain Eukaryota; kingdom Metazoa; phylum Chordata; class Aves; order Trogoniformes; family Trogonidae; genus Apaloderma; species Apaloderma vittatum. The sequence goes on along the minus strand of NW_009721861.1, from coordinate 41,860 downwards.
CAAGCGGTGCGCTGTGTTGTGCCACACAGTTTGTTTTTGTGTAGCACCACTCCTGGCATCTGGTGAGCCCCTGGAGAGAAAGAAACAATGATGTCCAGAGTACTGGGTACGGGGCTTGTCTGGCACACAGAAGGAGTGAAATGAGGCGCAGGGACTGGAGCGAAGCAGGAGAAGCTGAGCTTGAAACTTGCCAAGGGTAAAGGGATTAATGTGGCGGATGAGTCTCAGCTGAGGTAGAAGAGGTGGATGAGTAATGGGAAGGAAAAACTGAGTGAGCTTCAGAGTCAGCTTTAGGCTAACCCAAACAGGATGGTCTTCAAGGCAGATGGGAAGACAGGAAGCGCCTTGACCGGAGAGAGGCGTTTCCAGTCTGGAGAGCAGTGGTGGTGGAAGGGGAAGGGAGATGGTCTCTGCACTGCCTGGCACCAGGAGGAGCGACGCTGCGGAGGTGGGAGGGAGGGAGTGCCCGCCTGGAAAGGTGGCTTCTTTGGCGGCAAGCAGGCAAAGGGGCACGGTGCCATTGACATTGCACAGGTGCCACTGGCACTGCCCAGGGTTTGGCAGCAGGTAGGATTTGGAGAAGCTTCGTGGGTTGGCAGAGGACATTGTGAAGTGACTTCACAAGTCTGCTGGCCTGTAGTCACCTGCTTGCAACCCTACCGTAAACACAAGAAGCACGTACAGAGAAAATAAGTGATATTCTTCCTGAACATAGGAATTGTTTGTTAATAATGGAAGTGCTGGTTTAGTTGGTGTAGAAGGGCTGCCAGGAACAGGACAAGACAAGCACATGTCAGGAAGGAAGGGCTGAATACGGAATAGCCTTCTAAGCCTTAGGAAGTTCAGTTTCTGGAGTGAGTACAAGCTTTCTTCAAAAAGCATTTTATCTTACTCTGCATCTAAGCTTTTTACAAAAACCGTGTTTCCTCCAGTCTTTGTGTGAGTAACTGTTAGTCATTGTAGATTATGTCCAGTTCTCCCTTCCTCCTTTAAATCTGTGGGTGGTTGTCTCTGTGACCTTCTTGGAGAGATCTAGTCCTGCTGGGTCCTGCCCCAACTGGAGGAGCGACTCATTTTGCCAAAACCATTGCTGGTGACAGCCTGGGACTCTGTTCCTGGGATGGGGGCCAGGGTTCAAGACAGAGCCCTGAAAGGACAGGAGAGTTAGATGTCCAGCCCAGCAAACAGGGGCCAGGACAGGCTCATTGGGAGCTTCCAGTTTGCTTCATGGTTCCTGCTGCCAGCTGAAGCGCGAGGCAGAGCAGGGAGAAGGAGAGCGGAGCAGGGAGAAGGAGAGCGCTCGCCTTCCCGGGGTTTGAAAGGGAGCAGGATGGAGGCTGGCCCTTAGCGAAGCGCTAGGTGAGACACTCGGGTGTGCGCGATGGGGTTTAAGCCATTGTTCGGCACAGATGTCAGTGCACCGTGATACTAAGTACGCACTGGATTTTAAAATGGTTTTCTGAATGGAGTTCAGGGGCAGCATACACAGGAAGATGAGTCACAAAGATAGATTCTTATCCATGTATTACATTAACCGAAGCCTTATTTCTAGCAATTTTTTCAATTAAAAGTTGAAATAAAGCAGGCAGAATAAGTAAGACAACTACCCTGATGTAGCAGCAATGCGAGTTTGGCATCAGGAGTGATTATTTGTCTTTGTAGTAGTTCTTAGTTAATTTAGATCTGAAGTTTTAAAATTATTTTATAAAGTTTCATAACCCTAAATAAAACAGAAGTAGCTGCTCATTCCAGAACTGCAGCACTATCTAGAGCGTTTGGGTTTCACTCTTTGTATGAAGCCCAGTTGTTTTCCATTTTTGCTGAACCAGTTGTTTCTTAATGATCTAACAAATTATCAGAAGATAACTGTGCCCATATACATATATAACTAAGCTATGTTTTTTCATTCAAAAGAGAAGAAATTTCTCCTCCTATATCAGTTCTTCACATATTTTTCTTATGTTCTGAAAAATATTTTAAATCACTCAGGCATGATTATTTAACAGCTATACCTTTGAACTATAGAGCATTTGTATTTAATAAACTAAACCGCTTCAGAATTTTCCAAGGGGTGTTTCTTTCTATCGTATACTTTGACGTTTTCCATTTGGGAAACCTCCATTTGGGAAGCTTTCGATGAGATAATCATCAAAGAGTGGAAATGTGACTGTTGGTTTCCGAACTGTTTCAAAGTACCTCGTTGCATCCAAATCATTATATTGATTTTCCTATTTATTTATTTACCCTTAGCATTTGAAAATTTGTCCTACCCTTAGAAAATATCCACAAGAAAACATTCCAGTAAACATTTCTTCTAAAATTAGGCCTTAAAATTTTAACAAGACCCTTGTGTTTTCCTTAGGCAGAGCAAAGAATGTTTTATGTGGGTAATAAGAAACTCTTTCACACGATGCTTTAGATGTCTCTTTAGGGTTGTAGAAGATGGGTCTCTAGCCTGAGAAGCATCCCACATAATTTTAGGACGAGGTGATGATTTTGGATACCTAAATACAGGGTGTCCTACAAGGTGCCAATTTGCTGACGTTGGTTGAGTTGCCCTGGGGTGGATTTCCCGTGACGTACCTAAGCAACAGTTGACAAACCCAGCCCAAAGTCCCGTCCTCTCTTAAAGGTGTTCACGCTAACGCCAGCTGGGTGTCACTCCCGATTATCGGTAACAGGTGACTGATCTTTTCTGAATAAAAGAAAAGAGAATAACTTGCTTATAAATTCATCTCTGCAGGAAATTCCCGTGTTTAATGACTGAAAGCTCAGTTCTAGTGCAGATGAATCATACTGACTTTAAATGAAACCCACGGAGTTTAGACTTTTGCAACATCAGTCAGTGCAGAATGTTACGTATTTTGATAGAAGCAGAGAAAGGAAATGAGAAATAGAATGCAAAAGCCTATGTGGGGTTTTTTGTCTCTTTCATGTGAAGCTTTGGGTAGTCTGTCAGTGTGGTCACTGTGATAAATAACTGAAGGTGTCTGTTGCTGTTTAACAATGTCAGAGAATTCTCTTCTCCCTGAAACCAATTAATTATAAACTGCAAATTTCATTCCTCTGTTCACTGTTTCTCAAGTTAGCATGTTTCTGGGAGCTTTCTGTGAATGTAATTCCTAGCTGCACTGGTGCTTTTGTTTCTCTTCATCTGTGGAGCCAGGGCTCTACTGTAAGGATAGAATTCTATCACTTTTTTTTTTTTTTCCACATTTGATGTGGTATTTTGCATACAGCTGCAGAGTAGACAGTTACCTTTGAAAAGAACATTTGGCTGGTTTAATTTGATTAGAGCAAACCACCTCAATCATTTCTGAACTAAGACCGTTTTCATTTTAACTTGGCAGTAGGAGCTGGGAATGTACTGCCTGTGCTCAGATGTTCGGGGCAGGACTCGTTAGGACACACAGCTACCACCCGAGTGAAGCAACCTCCGGGGACTTTGCCCACTCTTCTCCTTCCCCGTAAAAAAGGGAGGAATGTGAAGCCCTTGAATGTCACGTTTCACTTTCACTCATTATGACAACGGATCAGACTTCTTTCTGAGTGTTTCTACAACAAGTCTGAAGTCTTTCACACATAAAAATACAGAATCATGCATTTTTTAAAATCCCCGTGATGTTAAAAACAGATATATAGGATATGTAAGCCTTTTGTTTACAACCAGCTTAAACATCCCTAGCAACCGTGTTTTGCATGAAGTTATAATAAAATCCAACCTATAAATAGGAATATGGTGGATTTCTCATAGACACCTTGTATCAGTGTTAAAACTGTATCCCTTGCAGTGGATCTTGGTAAGATTCCCACATTCTGTCATTCTCCTAGCGTTGACTTTCTACCCCTTTCTTCATCATACAAATATATTGTGATTTTTTTTTTATGTTACAGATTAAAAATGAAAGTAGATTCATCAGATTTGCATTATTATATATTATATATGATTTTTGCTTTTCAGTTGCCCTCACTGGTGATCAAATTATTTTTACTAGAACCACTCTTGTGGCCGCCTACAACACCGATGTGTCTCAGAATAAGTGATAGCCCTTCAGTAAATTATAGCCGGGTGGTATTCTCCAGAAGAGACAGGTCAGCTCTTTAAGTGCTCTGATGCTGCGTAGTGGACAATCACATGTTCACCATTTTAAGTTACAGTTGGCAGGAGGTCTTCTGGTTATTTATGTATTCTCTTCTGGAAACTAATAGGCACAGGTACCTGTTCCTCTGTGTGAGCAGCCTAACACTCGCCGTAACGGAGGAACTGCATCCACGCCTTCCAGCTCAGCTGAGAACCCAGTCGTAAAGTTGGGGCTTGAGTTTCTGCTGATGAAGTTGAAATCTCTAGAGCTGCATTGATTTGAGCAGCTCTGGTTGTTCAAGTCATAAATTCCTAACAAAAATGCATTCGAGCAGGCAGACTGTGCCAAGGTGTCCCATCAAGCCTGCACAATTGAGACTTGACCATCGGGATTTCAGATGCTGATGTTATTTGCACCAAACTGGGGTACAAAAGGAGTTCTTTCATCAGGAGGTTTTTCACCGATACAGAATTCAAGTTTCTGTTCACCTGTTTCACTCCTCCTAAGTACATTCCCTTTCAGCACCACAAATAATTCCTCATGCCTTGGTGCATCTGAATTACCTGCTGTCTACCTCTGTGTTGTCTCCCAAGCAGTTCGTGCAGGTCTGAGCTCACCCCCAGCTCCAGGCTGCATCGCGGATAGAATCATTTCAGTGCTACATCATCTCCCTTCTTCCAGAGAAAACGTTCCTATAGCTGTGATTAGGGACTTCCTGATCGTGGTGCAGAATTGAAACTTTATGTCTGCCTTGTTGACTGGCAGGCACTTGAACCATTGTTACGGATTTCCAGGTTCCTTCGGGATGGTGAAAGTTAAAGACCTGTGTTATTTTTCACTACTAGGAAGTAGGTTATAAGGTGAATCTCAGTGTTACTAATTTTGTCTCACAGCACACTTTGTACTTGTGATCTTTATGAAGTAGAGATTGAGCAGCATCTGCACTTTTAATTAGCGTGTTTGTCCTTAGATAACCTTCTAGATTGCTAATGGAGATAGCCTACCCACTGATCTTTGTGGTTTCCTCGCAGACATCTCTAATCAATTTGTTGCCTCAATGCTCATCTCTGCTATTTATAAAATGCTGAGCAACAACTTTTGATGAAAGCAATAATACCCATATCCAGACAGGTCTGGATCAATGACTATAGGCTGAAAATCAGAGTTAAATGTTTCATTAAGCTTAAAAGATTTGGCATTTTTGGAAGGGCCCAGACAAGTCAGCACTGCTGCAGAACTGAGCACCTGTATCTCTTCATTGCATGCAATTCTGTTCATCCTGTTGCCTTTACATTTGTAACATCATTAAAAAAAAAACAACCACCAAAAACCAAAGACTTACCTGGCATTGCTTAGTTCTATGCTGGTTATTACTCATGTTGTCTCTCTTCTTAAGAAATCAAGAAGATTTTATTACTTTATAAGTTTATTTGGTCAGATTAAAACATCTTTTAGAGATGTCAGTCATTTCAAAAGCAAATCCTTATGCACTTGTGAAAAAACAGAGGCATGGCCGAACGACAGCAAGAACAGTTAGTCTTAGACAGAACAGTCAGGTAACACATCTGACTAAAAATGAAAGGTATTTGTGGCTGTAGATAAAACCCAGATAGGTGAATAACAACACCGATGTGGGAGTCTTTTTAGAAGACGTTTTAAGTGTATTGGAATCACCCAAAACCTTAGGACACTGTGGATGTCTGTAAGAAAACACATTCCCAGGGTTGCTTGGTTTCCGGTAAGCCAAAGCTGAGAGTGGACAAAGCCGTTCTGCGGAAACAAAGCTAAGTCATAAAAAACAAATTGAAATCTTCTGCCATTCTCTAGATCAGAGAAAGGATGTTGAGCCTATAATTCTGAAAGAAGCTGGAAAGTCAACTGTGTTTACTAAAACAATAATAAAGGACAATTTCAACCACTGTTCATAGCAATGTGGACAGATCAGACAAGGTTTCAAGGCAAAACCTACAGGCACTGTCAATGAAGCAGCTGTTCCTGGAGCAGAGGAAGAGAGCTCACTCTCTGCATAGCCTGAAGTAATTTGCAATAGCTATTTAAGAAATTCTTATAGTCCAGACACACAGCCATAGTGGCTGCAATAATTAAATCTGATGTTTTGGGGAGAGGGATGGTTCCCAGACCAAACGTAGTAACAGTAGGCTTTAGAAAAAAGAGATTAAGAAGCAGTAGGTAGTAAAAAGTTCAACGGTCGAGAGGCAGGATGTGAAAATGCTTAGATTTAACATGAAAATAGACATTTGAAACAGCACGTTTGGTCACTTGAGCCATACACCTTTCCATGGCGTGAGGCTCTGTCCGGTCACTGGAAACTCTGGCTGCCCAGCCTCTCCCTGGGCACGAGGTATAGCAGGTCGGTTTAGATGTGCTGGTTCCTTAAACTCTCCAGAGGAGCTGGGGACGTCAAAGGGACACACCAGACTTTCTCTGCCCCTTTGATGGGTCTGCTCCAGTGTGTCGTGATGGATCAGAGAAGGCACACGCAGCCGGTCATGACAACATAAAACAGGAGTGTGAGATAATTGCGAGCAGACATCCAACCTTAACCATCTGAATATCAGAACTACGCTCTCCATGCTAATCATTTAGAGTCTCCCCACAGTGAGCGCTGAGAGGATGCGCTTTTGGAGAACAATTCATACCACCCACCTTAGAGGGGGTGAAGTGCCTGGAGAACAGACCTTATGAGGAGCGATTGAGGGAGCTGGGTCTGCTCAGTTTGACGAAGAGGAGGCTGAGGGGGGATCTCATCAAGCTCTACAATTACTTGAAAGGACATTGTAGAGAGGTTGGTGCTGGTCTCTTCTCACAGGGAATCAGGGACAGAACCAGGGGGAATGGTTGCAAGTTGCAACAGGGCAAGTTTAGGCTGGACATTAGGAAGAAATTCTTCACAGAAAGAGTGGTCAGACACTGTAACAGACTGCCTGGGGAGGTGGTTGATTCGCCGTCCCTGGATGTGTTCAAGTGTCGTTTAGATGTGGTGTTGGGTGATCTGGTTTAGGGGTGAACTTGCAGTGTAGGGTTAATGGTTGGACTCGATGATCCCAAGGGTCTTTTCCAACCTGAATTGTTCTATGATTCTGTGATTCTATGATTCTATGATACTATGATTCTTGTCAGCTCAGAGACAGCTGAGGGGCTTAATGCAGAGTGGGCACCCAGCTAGAGCCTGCCCCAGCTAGAGGAGGTTCACACCACTCAGTAGGGTTCAAGTCTGCACGTGGGAAGTGGAAATAGTAGTAGGGAGTTTGTACAGAATGTACAAAAGCAAACAGGAAATTAGTCTGGGGTTGGGAGAACAAAAAGCTAGTATTGAAATGAGAGGGTACTCGAACTACAAGAAATTAGAGGAGGTAATGGAGTAAGAAATCGGTATTATAGGGGAACTCATTTCTTTTTTACCAAAGTCTACAGTGCATGGATTGTTGTTAAGGGTTTGTACAAGACTCGTCTTTTATCAGCTGGCAAAAATGATGTGCTTTTCTTTGTAGAAGAGTGGGTTCTGTGGATGGTACAGACTTCAGACAATCTGCTTCTAGCGTGTGCTTGGCATTGCAGTACCGGGAGAACAGCCGGACCTGGAAGGGGCAGGCATTGCCTGCTTACCCTGCACTCAACTTTAAGCTGCAGCAGTACTTTTTTGTCAAAACTTGTTAAGCTTTTACAAGAGGAAGAGTAGCGAAGATGTTTGTTGGAGACGGCCAGTCACGCAGCTTACAAGTGGTTTAAGGCACCTTTCAAAGCTTTCTCAGATGTAGTTTCTCTTGTGTATTTTTCTCATTTCACTCCACTCTGCCATACTCGTCTCATACAGGATTTGCCCCTAAGGGCTAATTATCTCATTATTGATAAAATTCTGATGCTATACATAGTTTCATTGCCTCAAATTCCTTTCAAGCTGATTACGTGATTGTAAAGTGCAAATAGTTGAAAAATTCTGGTGTCTAACTTATATTCCGCTCTGAATTATCCAAGACTTGAGTGCTTGGAAAGTGGTGGTACTGTACCTTTATCTCCGGACATATTTTATTTTTTTAATTTAAAGCTTTTTTTACCATAATCTTAAAATGTGTCAGCCCACATTGCTCAGTAATAGCCTGCAAAATTAAAATGAGACAATAATGCTAATGGATTCAGCGCCATCTTTTTTTATGTTAAGTGTCTGCTTGAGCTGGTTCTTTTATAGCTTGATTTACAAAGCTTAAGAACAGCTTTTTTGTTACAGAATTGCTAAGACGATGTAATTGTAGTAAGGCAAATAAGCTGCTCTGTGAAGCTGTTTGGATATGCATATTACGTGTGTGTGTGTGTGTGTGTGTGTAAAAGAAAAACCATGAACATATCAAGATTTGACTACATTTATACCAGGAAGTTCAGAATTATTATTTTGTAACATGAATGTGGACTGTTAGACAAGTAGGAGTGCAATTAGTTTAAAGTCTGTGCCTTAAAAATGTCTGAACAATTTTGTTTCTTGAAAGGGAGTGAGGGCAAGCCAGGAAAGAAACGATCCCAAAAGCTAATTGTTTTTAAAAAATTACAGGACATTGAAAATTGGAACTTGGAACTGAAATGCCGTCTCGCTCCTAAGTATGTAATAAAGTAGTAAATTTTATTAAATATATTCTGGAAAGAGTAAATGAAAATTATGAAGCCTGATGTGAGTGGCAGAGAGCCCAGGCAGTATTCACAAGAGTAACCATCTAATGGCTCGGCGTGAGGGGCTCAGTCTGCTGCTGCAGCCGTCGAACAGGGGTGTCAATATTTCAAAACGGCAGAACTCATTTTTGAAACAGATGGCTTTTTTTCTCCTGTCTACAGTACAAATATATAATTTTTAAGGCTTTAGGGTATATTTAGATGATGGGATTATGTGTCTCCTTTTAATATCGACCCTTGTTTTAGTTTTTAAAATCTTGTAAAATTGGAGATTGCTTTGATCTTTCTTCTTTCAAGCATGAAATCACCACCTTTAAATGCCCTTATTCACTCAGTCGCAGAGCTCGTTCACCCCAGAGCACATCCCTCGAACAAAAATACTGCAGTATCAGCCTGTCAGCTTTTACATGGAGGCTCCTCTTACAAAGGCTGTTGAGTTCTTGAAACAGTTTAACTGAAGTTTTCTGAACGGGCAGGATCAGCATGGCCTTCCTGACGTACCGATCACTGCATATGCTTCCTCCGAAGGGACTTGAGCCGGTTACCGCTCAGTCAAGTATTTTCATAATCCAGACACAGATTCTTCTTTCAGAACACAGAGGTGCCAGCTGTGATGTTCCAAACCTGAAAAGCAGGTAAGGGAATTCACCAGAAAGTTGGACTTTTTCTTCCCAGGAAGGCGCTTCATTTCTGTGACGACTCGGAGAGCAGCTGAGTGGACCTTTATGAACCGTAGGAACTAAGGCGCTTCTAAGTGGAGACAGCTGGGGTCTGTTTAATATCCTGTGTGAAAAGGTAGAGGTCAGCTTCCCGGAATGAGTTAGGAGTTTTATTTCACTAATATCCTACTGCTGCGGGCACCTGGGGTGGCATTGGGGTTCTTGAACTGAAACGTGCCACAAAGAAAAGCTCCAGGGCCGTCGCTCTCGTTCCAGCTCTGCCTTTGGAGCGGGGTGGCAGGAAGCACTGTGGCTTGCCAGGCTGTGCCTCCTCATAAATGACTGCTTTTTAATTAATGTGGGCAACTAGCTTCATTTTTTTTCTTCCAATCCAATATTCTTATGATTTAGGCATTGGGATACTAATTGAAAATCATCAAGAATTGACGCTTGGGACAACGAGTGGTTCTTAGATGTACTCATGACCCCAAATACCTAGGCTGTTTTGTAATTTGAGACCTTGGTTCCTGAATCACTTCACTTATCCTGACAGTTTTATCACATCTTTTTTTCTCTTTGCAAGCAATGCAGCCATATCTTTATTAACTAAGATTGTACATTTCCTTAATGTGTTCCCTGTATCTATTTAATTTAATTACTTTTGACTCTTCCAGTTTGGAGACTTATTTTATTTTCTAACTCTTGCTATTCCACTATATATTGGCTGTGTGGGTGAAAAAAAATGTGTTTGTCTTTGTAGGCCAGTGCCAATGATAAGTGTTCACATACACAGTGATACAGCAATTGATATAATTGGTAGTCCAGTGACACCTTAATTAAAAGCCTGTGGTGCGTTAAGCATGAAAATTCGTAGACAGATTGTACGTTAATAGTGACGTCCAGTATGATAGCATACCTTTCAGAGGGTGAAAATTTGGCTTTTCGTTGACACTTATTTAAATAGAAGACAAATGGAAGCTCTAAAGAAGAAGCAAGAGGGGTAGTTGCTTCTGCTTAGATAGAAATTGAAAAAACAAGCACTGTGCCACTGGAACAGGCAAGGTGCCCACAGCCAGAAGAGGCTTTTGTAGGCTGTGCTGGTTTCGTGAGCCCTGTAGGTGTGTAGTGCTGCCTGCCCAGTCAGGCGCACACAGGCTCAAGACCATCAGCTGCCGTGTACGGTTCTGCTCTTTCTCTAAACGGAGGTAAATGGGATGATTGTAAGGTTCGAGGGTGGATTAGAGAAAATAAGGAGGAGCAGCTCCTTCAGCCCTCAGTGTCTCTTGACTTGTTCTTGAAACAGAAATAATGATGTCAATAAAACAATTCATCTGTGGCTCAGAAGAGGTTAGGACAATTTCCATCCCTCCCACTGTTTTTCTGAAGTGAGCAGAGAGCTCAGGGAGTGGTGTAGGAGCGGTTCTGACACCGGCTTGCCCTCGGCCCTTAAGCAATCTGTGTCCACGGCTCCATAAGCCCCTTGGCAAGCGGAGGGGAGCCAGCCCTGCCTCACTCTCTCGCTCTGCCCCTGCTTTGAGCCGTGCCAGTGCTGTGGAGCCCCAGCCGGAGCCTCCGCTGTGCCCAGAGCCTGCCCAGCTCAGCCGGAGCCCACACTGCCTGCCCGGAGGTCGCCGAGCGAGCTCTCCTCGGCTTCCAGAGCTTGGGTGGATGTGCTTTGTTTTCATTTGCCTAGACGTAAAAATGTTTTCACGCTCCAGGAACCAGACCTTGTTTTGCAAGATTTATTAGAGGTTGCTCATGTCTTTCGGAAATGGGAAAGCTGTTGTTGCAAAAAGCGACCAAAATGCAGTTTTGTCGTGTGCTTGCATCTGACGTGCACTAGCTAACATTTACAGAATGCTGAAATTATTTCAAAACTAGCTGTGCATTAAAATGTAAACCCGCATCTCATGCTGCTAAAAGACACCCCAAAAGAAATAATTGCCTTTGCCCCGAAGTAATAACACAGTCGAATAAAATTTATTGCCGGCTCAAAATGCTACTAACACCTCATTTTCATTACCAAGCTCTGCAAATAATCTTTAATTTGTTTTCTTTTACATATGTGTGCAAGAGCTTAAAGGAAATACTGAAAGAGCTGCACAGCCTGTAGAAAACTGCGCTCCGTGCGCATTGATCTGTCAGTGGCTGGCTCAGCGTGCCCTGTAAACAGGCTGGGAAGAGTGGAAACGTGTATTAGACATCTGCCTGGACAACTGGTAGATGAAAGCACCGGAGAATCTCACAGAAATAGACATTTGTGATTTTCTTTCTGTGTGTTATGCATTCATTTAAAGTAATAGTCAAAAATGACGGCTTAGTAGAAGAAATGACATGACAGCCAAGGAGCTTGTATGGCCACGTGTGAACGACTGCGAGTGGGAAGAAGCGGCCATGAGGTCCATGTTCTTAAAATCTTGTAATGTCTTAAGTTCTGATGGAACACGTAAGGAATTCGCATGCTAATGGAAATGAGGATCCCTTTTTATATATCGAGTGTTTAAGAGCAATTGCCCTCCAGCTAAATCTATTAAGCCAGAAAAATCTTGTGAAATTCTACAGAAGAATTATTAGTCCCATTTGTTTCTATTCTGTTCAACATGAATATTAAACTCGATCCGGCAAGTTTCTTGTAGGTGAAACTCCCTTTCAAATTAAAGGAAATGCTGGACCTGAGCCAGAGCCAGTTAAATACATGTACTGGCTTCATGAGGCTTAGGCAAAGGTTCTTGTGTGCAGAGCTTTTTAGGTTTGTCCTGGTCTGGGAGGGGTTGAGTGAACAGGGCAAAGGTGTTTTGTTGGTTTTTTTGCTTTTGACTTCTCTCTGATTTTAAGTTCCTCATCAGAAGAAATGTTTTGAAATACCTTCAAAAATCAATTGAACATAATCTGGAGTTTTACCAAGTTGAATTGCTCAGTTATAGTCTTCCT
>NW_009721861.1:25934-29498 GCF_000703405.1 Apaloderma vittatum | reverse complement strand
TCTTTTCAGTTTGCTTAAACTGAAGCGGCTTGTCTGTGTTAGTCATCTGGGCATGTTCTGCAGCAAGCAGGGAGGGACATCACCCCCCGCTCCTGAGTCATTCCACCAACCGACTTCTCTCCTTGGCTCTAGGAAGGCCCCGCTCAGACCAAGCACCAGAGCCCCGAGCAGCGGGTTATATCTCTCCCGCAGAAGCTGGGAGGAGAACTCGGGACTCCATGAGCTCCATGAGACTCCCGTGCCCACGGGGGGCACCTGAGGCGTCTGACCTGCCTGGTGACAGGTAGCCAGCCACAGCCACCTTCAGCGGAGCTGTCGCTGTCTTGTGAGCCTGAAATCTGCTCAGCTGAAGCGTCACCTGAACGTTGTGTCCCCTCAGATTCGATGCTTTGGGTACCCCCTCACCGTTCTCCTCTCATTGTATGCTGCTCTCTGCCACTCCGTTCTCACTTAGAATGCAACCTGGAAAGAGGAGCACAAGGTTTTGGTGGAAAAATCTGTCTGCTTCCCAAAACCTGGGCAGATCCTGAGGGTAATTCCCTGTTTACTTCTTTTTTACCTGTTTACTTTGGGGCAGATGAGACGTGGTTTGTAGGACGTTGAGTGGTGGCGACAGGACACGGTCCAGTGCCACGAGGGAGGCCAGTTGAGCCCATGGTGCTTCCTTCCAGGGCTTGCTGGAGTGAGAGAAGGAATTCCCTTTGCCTGAAGTTAACGGTGCCGCCAGGTTTCTTGGGAATACATCTGGCATCAAAGCCTGATCAAAATCATTCTCCATATCAAGCGTAGCCAAAAAAGCGCTGCGAACTGCCACTCTATTTACATGTCTTAACCTCATACGGGACAAGCATGTGTGAAAGCCAACAGGTAAAATGTGAGACGCCGCTTGGATTTTCACTTGGTCTGTTGCCGAACTGGCCACTGCCTTTGCCGCCTGCCCACTGAGGTTGTGCTGGAAGTGGGTGGAGATGTCTGGTCCATGTTCAGGAAATTTTGAGCAGTTTTAGTGAATCCATGAACAGATTCTTTCAACAGATTTAAACATTTTTTAGAAAATGTTTTCATGCGGTTGAAATATCTGGTGTTAAATTGCTGTTTCTACTTGTAAGATGACAAGAAGTGTTTGTATCCATTGTTGTTTTCTAGTCCCCCAGGTAAAGACTGGGAAAGCAACTGTTCACAGTTTTGTTGGTTTCAGAATTTAAGAAAAAACAAATATTATGATCAACTCTTTGGAATAAATCACGAGCATCATTTTCAGAGATGTATGGCTGTATTCAGAAGTTAATTGAGTCCTAAAGGTAGTTAAAATGTTGGGAAGGAGAGGCTGTGGTAGGGGTAAGGACAGTGAGGTGCAAAAGGGGAGCTCACAAGCAGAGCCCCCAGTTACAGAGTTCTCACTGTAAGGGTAGGAGGAGCCAGACCAGGAACCACAAGCACCACGGTATGTGCAGGTTTAAGTGACACACAGGGATTTCATAGAATCATGGAACGGCCTAGGCTGGAAGGGACCTTAGAGATCATTTAATCCAACCTCCCTGTCACGGGCAGGGACGCCTCTCAGCTAGATCACATTGCTCTGTCCGGGTAGTTCCTGACCGAGTATAAGGAAGAGAAAAATAACCATTTTTGGCCTTCTATCTTTCATTTCGTGTGCTCAGAAAATTAAGTATTTTATTTTTTTTTAATTCTCTGCTTTTATTGCTGAAGGATGCCAGGCGTATGAGGGAGAAGCTTTAGATGACATGAACTTCCTTAGAAGTCGCTTAGGTTATTTGCATGCTGGCAGTTAAGCTCAGCATAAATTCTTTGGTAGTTCAAGGCTAGTGAATCGTGCAAGATCAAGATAGGACAGGGTTTTTTCTGCACACTAAGTCCAAAATGATGATTTTGTACTGACAGATCTAAAAGCATCTCATAAACTGGAGCTCAGAGCATGTGTGCTGTCAGCCGGCTGTGCTGTCTGTAGGAAGTTGGCACCTGATTGCCCAGGGGTGCTGGTTTCTCTCTCTTGCGAAGGATTTTCTTTGCTACAGTTTCTCTAGAGCCACCAATGTTGTATTTAAGAAAAGATACATAATAATAAACCCGAATATAGACAAATGGGTGTGACAGTGAACCAGGCGCTATTTTACTGTGTTGTACTCCTGTGTGTACTAATCGCCTTCTGTCTAGTGCATGGATGTACAGCACCTTGCATCAGAAAGCCTGCAGGTTTCCTTAAGGATTCACTGAATACAACAGAACATCGCAATTCACAGGACTAAAGGGAATGAATTTGGGTTTCCGATTAACAGCTGTCTCTACTAACGTACCTGCTATTGATTTACTTTGTGCTTATCAGCACTGATAACTTCAGCCAAGTTAGCCTTTTATTTTTCTTTAGGCCTTTTTTTCTTTGCTTTTCCTTCTCTTTTACTTTTGCAGTGGAGCTCCTGATATCGTCGAACCACAGATGTTTTCCCTTCCTAAAAGTCAGCTCCCGGTCCTTCTCTGAGAAACATGGATGGTTTGATTCCATCTCTACCTATGAAACGTTGTAAAATGTATTTTCTTACAAAGCTTTAATGTGTTGGTGTCTCACAAATCACTAAAACAATACTCTTTTTTTTCTGAGAGTCTTAATCAGAACTTGTCAATGCCAGTAAAAGACCCAGTAAAAGAACCACAGCACCTAGAGGTCTCTGTCCCTTCCTCACCACCAGCACCGTCCCAGCTGAAGTAAACACCTCGGGAACTGCTGCGATACTGCAAAGATTAAAAAAACTATGTGAGATGGTACAGAGTATCAAACATGACATTTTTCTGTGAATACTTTTTATATGGAGCGGAGGGTTATTATTTCCTTTCTTATTTTTGATATGTTGTCATCACCATTAGGTCCAAGCATAGGTAGATTAGATAATTAAGCTACTAAAGAATGAATGATAATTGATAACTGTTGTAAAATCTTCCAAAGATGAGTTGTTGGTTTTATTTAAATCTAGGAAAGAGATGAGCAGCTTATATTTCGGTCCTGTAGGTTTGGCACAAGCATGAATTCAAAATGTAAACTGAGTATGGAGTTGTAGCAGTCAGTTTGGCTGTGAGCTACATATGAATGAAGACTGGATTTTGTTTTATCCCACTTTGCACCAGGTGCAGCTGGGAGTCCAGAATAACCGTTTGAATGAAACAGAATATTCAGACATAAGTTTTACTGCTGTGTCGAGCAATTTAGGGAATGTAAAAAGGAATGCAGCTTTCCCTGAGAAAGGTGTTCCACAGAGAACCTGAAGCACTTAGTTCAAGGTGCACGTGCACGGTGGTGGGTCGGAGCATCCTGAACTCGCGCTGGGACGGCAGGCTCAGGGCAGCTCACCGGGCTCTCGGCGCAGTGTGACGGCAGCGCACGTGGTGGAAAGGCAGCCTGCCTTTCCTTGTTCGGGGATCATGTGAGAGAGCTCTGAATAGGTCATACAGCTATTGCTGACCCCAAACAATCTGTCAGCCACTGTCTTCCCAACAGGACACGTTATTTTTCCAATTTGGGGTTGGCTTGGCCTGTCCCCCACAGGGACAATG
>NW_009721861.1:0-25910 GCF_000703405.1 Apaloderma vittatum | reverse complement strand
GGGTCCCCGCCACTGGTGTTTTCCCTGGCAATGGCGGTTGCTCAGTGTGTGGCCAGTTCAGATTTCACATCGATTGCAGTGGGATGAAGCTGTTAATGGACTGCGGAGGAATTAAGTATTCCAAAAACTGGTGAACTGGAGGACCAGTCCTGAAAGTGAAGTTCGGCAAAGCAGGGTATTGTTCAAATTACTGAGCCTTCCCAGATCCATTTGTGCTCCTTGCCCATTAAAAATCATTTCCCTTCACAAGGAAGGTGAAGAAGCAGTGGCAGTGTGAGGGCTGTAACAAAGAGGGACATACAGAATGTCTCGACAGGCATGTTTTGCCGGGAGGTGGAACTTCAACAACTGCATCTTTTAATGGCTTGGGTGGCGCAGTGGGTAAACATACTTGGCCTTTTCATCTTTGGGGCACCAATCGTGGCTTCTGTTGGAAATGAAAATCAGTTTTCGGTGGTTTCGTCGGAGCAGACCTTTGCCTGCGTCGCGAAACCCTTGAGCCTGGCACCGAGGCTGTCGCTGCTGCGTGGGGCCCAGCACAGGAGAGCGGGACTGCCGCCGGTCAGGGCTGCAGGTGGTGCTGAGTGCTGAACATTTGCCCAGGCGGCCCACACTATCGGACCTGAGCCAGTGCTATTTACTTCGCTTTCAAGAGCATCTATTTCTCTCTGTCACTTTCTCTGTCTCTCTTCCTCACACACACTTAAAGAACAAAAACCTCTTTTATACAGCTAAGCATTTAAAATAATTTTTCCAAGTCAGAAAGAGAGAGAGACTGGAAAAAATTACAGCACAAAGCTCAGCTTGCAGATGAACGATTGCCTTGTCATCTTAATATCCTTCTTCCTTCCCTTCAGCCTCACTGGTGAGTGGGCTATACACAAGAATATTGGCTGGGCTTTGCTGGAGGGGGTCTCCAGGACAGCACTTTCTGCTGCCCTGCTTTCATCGTGCAATTGCTTCTTCGTGGTAGCTCTTCCTGCTCCGTGCGCCGCGGATAATGAATGAGTGACTGCAGGGTTGAAAGCCTCTATCTGCGGAACGTCGGCCCATCCTAGATCAATTCATTTGTTTTATCTGATGTTATGTTCTGCCCCTTTCTGTTATTTGCCTGAAACAAGTTCCTCCTGAAGACGAGAAGAGATCCTGCTACTCTTCCCTGGAAGGGTAGCCGAGCAGGAAAAATATTGACAAACTCCAAGGACCCAGTCAAAATGTAGAGAATAAGGATTTGAGACATGAAGCTGCCATGAGCAGTGTAGAGATACCCAAACTTATTTGAATTAATTGAGTTTGAGTCTAGGCATCCAACTGCTGCTGGATGGGTCTCATGGCCAGGCTGTGCTGCAGGCAGTACTGTGCTGTCTCGGTGCACATTTTCGGTGCCGAGGTCAGTCGGTTGGCATTGGTCTAAAAGTCTCTGCATTAGGTGTGATCTGCTGTCGAGGCAAACCCTGAGTGTTGACGCACGTTGGTGCAGCTGCAGCTGGCGAGATAGGCGTGTTGGGAAGCTCATGAAGACCCCACAGACGTTGGAAAATGGAGCTCTGGTCTTGCATTGCTACATGGTTTTACAAATGTTATCCCAGAAAAAAAATGCACTTAAGATATGAGATACTTTGAATGTAGTGGTCTGCTCATCTGCGTGTGCTCTTTTTTCATCAGGAAGTACTTCACTAAAGTCTACATCTACACTGGCACCTTGCAGAGGTGGAGGAGTAGGTGATTGCTGACTAAGATGGGACAAAGCAGCAGGTCGTGAACGGGGAGAAAGAGCTCTGTCATACGTTTCAGCATGGGAAGCTCTATTTCCTGTTTTGCTACGTGGAACACGGTTCTTGTAGCGCACGAGTTCCATTCCCATTGCCCAGCTACTGTCTTCTTCATCTGAAATGCGACCCCTTTGTTACAATATCTGGGGTGTGTGTGATTCCAGGTAGAGACTGGTTTCTGTTAGCATATTCTTCTTCCTCTTCAAAAGCGAGAAAGGAGAAGGTATCTAATAATAAAAGTATGAGGAAAATTGTTTTCCTTCAAGGAGTATGTAGTCTAAGAAGTTGGAGAAAACAAAGGGCTTGCTGCTGAGTGGCTCCCAGAGAACATAAGAATCTAAGGCTGCAGCTGAAATTTGGCCTTGAAGGGTGCCTGACTGTCATTTTTCAATGCCAGGTGTGAGAAGCTGACATTTTCTGTGCCTTTGAAAATTATAGACTCACAGGATTACCCTGAGACAAGTGAAAGCAGAAGCTATTCAGGCTCTCCCCCACGTATTTGTAAATAAACCTCAATCACGACCTGTGATAGTCTTGGTATCCCAGTCGTGTGGTGTTTGCGTAAACACTGCCAATCATGCATGAACTTTGTGCTGGTTTTCTGTCATGTGGAAAAATACCTTCTGGAGTTAGGTTGAAACCACCAAACTCTTTCCATCCGAGTCTTTGTCTGGACTTAGAAAACCTTAAAACTGTAGGATATTACTGCTTACCACACCATAGTCTTCTTAAACATTTCTCCTACTCCTAAATCAATGGCTCCAGTTCTCTTTCTCTGTCATGCATATTCTAGGAAGTATCTCTTCCTAGGAAGACACCATTCCCAAGAAAATTAAAGTGTATCTACGCTACTGAAAAACTTAAGAGGACAAGGGCTGTGTTTTTGTTCAGTGCTGCGAGTGACCAGCAAAGTAATGGGATGTGTGTTCATGTTGGATTAGTCCTACTGCAGTAAAAATAACAATAAGCCTTTGGATGCATTGGCAGCAAGTGTATAATTCATTGGTGTTGCCCTCGACTATGAGCTGGTGAGTTTTCTCGATGTACTTACTCATCTGACAAAAGCAAAGAGAATTGGTGTCTTAGACTTTTTCAGGTCTTACAGTCAGATCTGATGTTTGGTATTTCTTGCAGGTGACTTGGGCTGGTGGGTTTGATCTCCATCATCATTCTCTTCATTGGCTGAGGGAAGAAGTGTTTATTCCACTTGAAAGTGGGTAACTTCATAGCAGCTCTCATAGCATCTCAAAAGCACGTGCAGTAACATTTAAGACTTTCCAGAAGCAGTTACCAGATTAGTACCAGTCAGTAGACTGGGATTGGCGTAACTGTGTCTTTTCTTATAACAGCATTAAGCATTCAGGCTGTGAGATGAAGATGAACTGAGCTGCATTTGTCAGGTTACACGTTGTAAGAGGCTATGGAGACTTCAAAGCGCATCATCTAGTTTTCTGCATTCAAAAAAAACAAAAGATTTTTTTTGTAGGAAAACAGGTATTCTGCTAGGTTGCATTAAGATCTAGGCTTGTAAAATAAAATGGAGACATAGATTTGTAGCTGAAAACTTTTTTTTTGCATTAGTACAATTATCTGGGTTAAAACACAGGTACTCTGTAAGCGTCTGTTCACCAATGTTCCAGTTCGGGTCGACACATCAGGCAGTGTGTGGCTTGCAGCCAAACATCTTGTTAAATACTTGCAGAATTTCCCATAGTGGATCTTATTTTAATCAAATAAGTCAAAAGTTTCTTTTGTAAGTACAATAGAAGGGCAGGGCTTGTGTTTACAGAGTATTCAGTATGGAAATCCTGTATTAATTGAGGTCTGTTTACTTCACTTGGGACAGTGTCCACACAGTAACTCTTTAAATAAAAGGCTGTTCCAGAGAGACGATCACGTACAAAACTAACCTGGCACGTAGAGAAAACCAGGAGGAAATGGCCTGAGAGATGTGCAGTGTAGGCAGCAGAGACGTTCCTAGCTAAAGAAGGCAACTTTATGGATGATTTTGTCACAGTGGGTGTAAAAGAATCGTTTATAAAAAGTGGTTTTATCCCTATGGAAACGACTAAATAAAGAGTCTTTCTCGATCTGTTTCCCAAATGGTTAGCAGGGGCACTGCCAGATGTTGTCTTCTTGCAGTATTGCCCATTCATATAAGCTGTGCTTTATGATCTTTCTAAGGCAGCGGCTGTATTTTCTGTGAGTAAACACAACGTGCTTCCACCCACCCCAGTGCAGGAGCTTAACAGTGAAGCATTTAGAGTTTTGCTTAATATTATTTCTCAGTGATAATATTATTACTCAGTAGTAAGTGACTAGGATTGCGCTCCTCTGCTTTCCTTATGTTGCTCTGCCAGAAGATGCCAGAATCAAAACTAAGCCATGTTCAGAAGAACTAAGCAGACAGTCAGCATTTCCCTCCCCGGGGAGTTGGAAATTACCTGTTGCTTCTATATTCTATACAGTGAAATTTTTTTCCTTTTTTTCTTGAGTTATAATTTTGCTATAGTTGAAAAGATAATTTTGCCAGTGTATTAAATATCTGGCAGAAAAGGTGTTTCAGAACATTTTTAGGCAAATGTAGGTCAACACAAAGGAATCACACAGTTGGAAATATTTTCCAGTGTTTATGTTCAGATGTTCAGACCTGTCTGGCTCCTCTCTATTTGCATGTGTTGGGGTTATAGGCAGTCCGGCTACATTCCATGTTGATTTATATAAATATATTGCAGGTTATTAACCTCCAGCCAAATACCAGCGAATTTCACTTTTCAGGAAGGTTTGTGACTTCTCGTGGAATTGATTTACCGTGTACAGGACAGCTGCCTTCCGTGTGCAGCCCATTAAAGGAATCATAAAGAGAATGGTATTTGTCTTTATGATAAGCATGCTGAGAGGTTTGCTGTTGCAGTCACTGTGTTACCATAATAATTTAATTCATATTTCTTTATAGGATGATTACAGATTAGTCTTCCAGTGGGGGTAAGGTGGCAGTCTCTCCATATTTTGTAACTGGTTCCCAAGTTACGGCTCACTGAAAAGCTTCTTTAAGCTAGAAGGAATGCACATGCATCCCTTTTCAAAACGTGGTGGCTATTAAGCAAATTTAAGTGTCTGAGCAAAGATTATGCTGTTAGAGTAGGACCGTGGCCTTAACGTGCTAAATCTGTGTAATCACAAGTGAACTATACTGCTCTCTGAAACATGAATTGCAGTCTCCACAGACAGTTGGGCCAATTCTTATCTTCCCTGCCTTGTGAAATAGTTTGTGACTTAAGGTGATAGGTAAAAACCTCATACAAAGTATTTTCCTAGTCTGTTTGTCAGATGCCCTTTTTGAAAAGCAGCGACCCCCAAGGCTTTGTACATGATCTGCTGCCTATGGATCCTGCATATAAAGCCTTTAGTCCTGGGACAAAGAATGAAAATACTGCTCGATAATGTCAGAAATCCTGCATTCTGCACAAAGGAAGCCAGTGGGTGTTCTAAGGGAGAGAACGAAGGATGCGTGTGATGAAACAACGCAACTGCTGTGATGCTGACCAAAATAAGCAGTCTTCTCAACTCTGCTTTGGCTTGTTGTTGATGCCAGGTTCTTCAATTTAACTGTATGTGCTTTTGCTCAATAACTGTATTCACACACTCATTTTCCAATGTACCGCCACCTAATAAAAGCAGTGATTGATTTTCTGCCTCACTTCAGAGAGAAAGGCAACCTGATCTGTTTGATTTCACACTAAAGGAATAAACACATTGGTAAAGTGTGTGAGTGGCAACAAGTGTCCTTCCACCTGTAGGAGGGTGTCCTGTGGTGATTCTGCAGAAGGAAGGACAGTGAATGTCACTGGTGTCAGGGTAGGTGTGAAGCACAGGAGGATGGGTGGACGTTTGTGAAAAAGATAAAACAGTGATTAAGGCTTTTACGGTGGATGAAGTGGAGAAGATGAGAGAAATTCCTAATTAAAAAGAGAAAATAATAGAAAGTAGAGTAATCAGATAGGAATGTGACATTATGAAGAGCTTTGCAAATTAATTTGAATTTGATGTTGTGCAACAAGGTGAAATGATGGAGAAATTTCAGTGAGAGAATGACAGAAAGTGATGAGAGAAGAAAGCTTTCCTAGTAGTGGCATCTTGAGCCCAAAGCATTTTACCGTATTGTCTCCTGACTCTGGAGGTATCCCTTGCATCCAGGAACTTCCAAGAGTGATCAGCAAAAAAAATAAAAATCTGTTTCTGCCAAAGGAGATTTAATTACAAAGCAGTGTGGCAGTGAACATGGGAGTTACGTGGGAAGAAACTGAAGGTGCCTGCAAACACCCTATTCTTCCAAAAATGTTTCTCACATTTATTTTTTTAAAATTACTGTAAATGCTGCAGCAAAGAATGTGGATAAATATCGGGTAATTTTCTCTGTTCATTCTAGTTGCTCTTTCAAAAAAATATTTTCTATTTGTGTGGTTATTTTACTTTGAACAGCTGATGAATTCCTAATACTTAATCCTATTTCAGAGTCCACACACGAAAAGAGAAATGTGATATTATTGATTTATCAGTAGTTATCTGATGAATCAAGAGCTCAAAGATTGCTCTACCTTTGGAAAACTCTTTTTTCCATTCCATATATTGTAAGAAATTTAAATAGACATGCTTGAGCTGCAGGGTACGTATGTCTGTAGTTGTTCCTGTGTACTCACCTCCTCTTTTCCTTTCCTCCTGTCAGACTGTTTGATGTGTGCACTGTGTCACGAACAGACAGAGAGACCAAGTTAACTCTGGTATTTGAGCACGTGGATCAAGACTTGACTACTTACTTGGATAAAGTTCCAGAGCCTGGAGTGCCTACTGAAACTATAAAGGTATTTAAGATTTTGAATATTATTTCAGAAAATATTACATAGGGCAAAGAGAAAAATCGCAAAGACAAAGTGCGTTTTGATTCTGTAGCGTTTTGTTATGTTACAACGGGACATGAATTGCAGCACAAATTCTGTATTCACTAGCAGGTGAAATCTGTGTGTGGGAAGGTTGCACTTGGGCATCTTTCCATTTTAGGTTTATAAATCCCCTGGATCTCTACTCTTTTACCAAATGTATCATCCCAAGCTGGTCAGGATGACCCTTGCCTGCAGCAGTAGGTAGAGGATTCTGTTACTGTTTAGGCTGAGACTATGCGAACCTTCCCTAGGAGTTGTCCAGTAGAGCGTTGGGTATGGTTAGAACGGACAAAATCAGTGTTGCTCTCCTATCCCCTTCCCTTCTCTTCTTCTTTTCCCAAGAGACTCCTGTTGTTTCACGTCTCTCTTGCCTAACAGAATTCTCTGTGTTCCAAGGGGAGGTGTTCACCCGTGGTGGGCTCTGCGCAGGATGGGCTCAAGGAAGGAGTAGCTGTGACCAGTTGTGGGAGCTGGAAAGGCTCTCGGTGACTGCAGGGATGATCGCGACGCTCTCCCATCCTGTTATCTCGTGTTCTGCCTCTATAAGGGGTGACCTCTTCTCAGGGCAGGACGTGCTTGCGTTGCTGGCACTACGATACGTGTCCCGGCTCTGCCTCTCGCCTGGGAATTGCACAGCAAAGTGCTGCCTTGAGGATCACAGTGCAAAATGTTGGGCAAAGTGTTTGTGCCTGGGAAGAGAAGTGGAGGGATTGATGTTCCTGCGTTTGGACTGTGTCTGGTTTTTCTTTTTTCACGAGGAAAAATAATTTATGCTTTCGGAGATGAATTATCTTGCATTTGTGTACGTACTCTCTGGAAGTACGTTGTGTCATCTTAGTCTGGCAAAAGTCCTGAGGGAGGAAAAGAAAACATGAAACCTGTCTGAAATTCAGTTGTTTCAGTATTTTTTTGTCAACAGCTTCAAACTTAAGATTTGTTTGATCTTTCAGTATAAAATTAGACCTAAAACTGATAAAGATCTTTCCACTTTGGTAGAAGTCACAACTGTATAACATCAGTCAACGCCAGCAACCATGTTTTCGGAGAAACCTTAGTGGATAAAATATTTTTTTTAAATGGATACAGCTTTGATTCAGTCCCAACAGAAGACTGTAACGTACCTCTTGCATTTGAAGGGCTCTTTTATCACAGTTCTTTTAGGGTTCTCCTTCCTTCTAGAGCTTTGGAGCTATTTAAGGGAATTGTATTTCAGTGTAACTACCATTGTGAAAATAGCATATAAGGTGACTGACATTATCTAACTAAATACATGGAAATGAACTGGAACTGAATGACAAAGCTCCTGGAACAGAAGAAGTGAGCACTAGATTAAAACATTTGTGATTTTCCACAAGACTGTTGTAAATTTACACTAGTAGGCTGTAATACGTATGTCAGAACATACATTTCATGAAGGTTACACTGGTGAAGGAAACTGTAGGGTTACTTTTGAAAAGCACTGTTGTGCATATGTGGTTTACTAGTTCAACCCAGTTGATATATCTGATAATTTCGCACAATAAAAGAGAAAAAATTAACTTCACAGAAACAAGGAGGAACAATTCTGGTCTTTTATGTACAGTGCAAGTTTCACTGCTGCTGGTGAAATTAGTGGGTATAAAATTCAGCTTGTGGTGTGTACAGCTCTTTTTAAATGAGTGAGAAAAAATGTAAAATTGCTGTTTACTTCATCATGACTCTTGATTTCAATGTTTGCACAGTAGTTGATATGTTATTTCCTGGATTCAGTTTGTTGGGGGAAAAAGATTTGGTTAACTGAAGTTGCACGCTATTGCTCCACTATTTAAGTTAAAAGACCCAGTTTATGGATCTGCTTTTGCTGCTAGTCAGGCCCAATCACAGAAGGCAGGTCCCAAGGCGTATTGCTTGTGCGTTTCAATACCTGTCTGGGGATACAGTCTTTATGGGTATTCCTGGTGGAAACTGGAGCAAAGCATACTTCTCCTGGCTGCAGGGAAATATCGTCATTTTGCAGCAACTGAGCATTTAACCCGGAGCACATACACCGTTAAGTGACTAATCTGACTTTTTGTAATTTGGCTTTTGAGGTTAATATGGATTTGTACTTCATTTATTTTCCAGAATTGCACACAATTGGTGCAGCGTACTTCCGCTCACCAGTAGCACAGTGCAGAGCAACTGCCAGTATTGTAAGACCATCTGTTAAAGTTCTGCATGTGTCAGGAGCACAGAGGTGCCAAATGGGCCCAGTCAGCTCTGGGTGGCTTGAAGTTGAAGGATCTAATGCACCTCTTTGGCATCGTGGTGTAAACTCAACAGTTGTTGATAAGTATTGGCCCCAAAAGATCTTTTCTTCGTGAAATAACTACCATCATCACGTATCCTTTGGGGCAGGGAGACTCCGCATTTGCTGATTTGGGGCATGCTGGGGTTTTTCATTACCGATGGTCAGGGAATGTAGGTGACACCGGTACCATTTTAAGAATTTTCTTTATATTTAGCTGATAGTGGACAGTCTGCAGCAGTTCAGAGAAACTACCGTATCGATTAGTTAAACACAACGAAAGCTTGTGTCTTAGTGCTGCTCAGTGGGACCTTTCTAATGTCAGAGCCCTGCAGCAGGAGTCCCCCCCGAGAGGGTGTTAGGAACATGCCCACGGGTGGCCAGAAAATGATAGAAGAGAGGCAGTTTTCTTTCAGGCGTTGCCTGGTAGTGGGACCCCTTCCCCAGGGCGGAGATGCTCCCTTCCCTGCCCTGTCCCCAGGAGCGTGAGTGCTGCAGTCCCTTCCTGGGGTACAGCACTGCCTGCCGAGTTGTAGGTTATCCTGGGCAGAGATATTGCAAATCTTTTCTGCGGGAGCACTTCCACTGGTTTTTTAATGGATTATACTTTAGGCTGGAGAACATGACTCCAGGTAATCGTGGACATGGCATTCACCTTTGAAGGAGAACTACGTTCAAGTCCTTAATCTAATTAAAAGTCTTTGTGACTACTGGATTATAGACCTGCTCACCCTTGCTGTCTTCCTCTGTCAGACCTGATTGATATATATTCCGTACGGGATGAAGCAGAACCAGCAATGACAACGTCCTCCTTCTTTCCTCTCTGCGCTTTGTCTCCTCCCTTCTTTTCTTCCTGGGACACTCTTTAATTTTAGGGCAGTTGATATGGGAATGGAAGGTATGAGGTCAGTTTCCTTAGGACACGGCTGTTAGTCATGCGCAGGTCCTTGGTGAGTTAATGGCATTAGCAGTTGAGCCTCCGAGAGACTTGGCTCGCTAGAACCTTTTGTTAGTTGACAGAAGGGTAGTGGAAATGAAAATGACACACCTCTGCCACAGAAAGATTTAAAAAAAAATAGTTAACGGGCAACTGAAGCATTTTGATGTGTTACTCTTTGGGACTGAGGTGTGTTTAAGCTAGCTGATCACACTTGGATGTGGTGCTGGCATGGTTTCTTTGATCCTAAAGGATGTGGATATGGATATGGTTGTTATAACATGAGCTACATTTTTAATATGGTAATCACGTGCACACCAACAGGTTGATGTTTATTGATTTAAGCTATTGCAACACATTTAACAATATTTAGCTTAAAATTAATGTATGCATGCGACAGCTGGATCTATAGAGCTGTAAATTAAGTGGTTTAGGAATGGCTCCTTGGAGTCCTCTCCAGTGATCTTATTCTGTCAGACCAAGAAGTCTGTGAGAATGAGCGGGGGTGACCGTTACCGAGGTTCTTTAATTTCAGTAATGAACAAAGTTACCTCTGCAAGGTAATGTCGTTATAAGTAAACTTGTGGCTTCCTCGTGCAATAAACTTGTGCGATAGTTTTCTTACAAGCGATCAGAACTCAGCCCACCCAAGCTAACTGGGCCGAGTCTGCGCCAGCCTGACAGTCGGTGGAGGAGGGCACAGCACGGGATGTTAGAGGAGCTGGATATGTCCTTGTGCCCGGGTCTGCAGTCTGTGAACCTTCCCGGTGCTCCCCCCAGCCTGCAACAGGGCAGCTCAATCCCAGAGAGAGCAGGGCTTCAGGTGTAGCCTCTTCTCGTATGTTTTCTTACCCGAGGGAAGGGCTTCTGTAGATATGACTCTGCTTCTCCTCTGCAAGGGAAGCCTAGATCTCCATCTGATTTAGGGGCCCAGATTTTGCTGTTTAGATGCTAAAACTTAGAAAGCACAACAGTGAACCTAGTTGCCTCTCGTGGATTTATCTGATAGTAGTCCATAAATTGAATTATAAATATTACCGCCAGTCCTTGAATAAATGTTGCTGTTGCAGCCCTGTGCATTTCCTCTAACTCACCGGCTATCCAAGCAGGCAGACCAGTCACATCTTTGTAAGACTCTTAGAAAATTAATATAAAGATGTTGCTTCTCAGAAAGCAAACCAGTGTTGTGAGGTGAGTCATCGCCATCTGCCACGGTTGCACCTACTCAGTTGATCACGTATGAGTTGTGGAGCAGATGTCACACAATCACGCAATTCTGAAAACAACGCAAGGTATTCCAGGAAAACAGCCTCACCGGTATTGAGTGTCTTCAGAGTGTGGCTGTTTTTAACAACATCAAAGTCAAAAGTCACTCAAAAAGAGCCTACTCAAATTAATAAGAAAGATACTAAGAGAAGAGCTGCTACCAGCATTTTCCTGTCAGTACTTTTGTGGTAAAGAAGCAAAAATTAGTCAGGAATTTAGAGTCCACAAATAATAGATACCAACTGATACGAGGAGGTGTAAATCCATTAGCTGCAGTGAAATGACACCCATGTACAGCTGCTAAAGATCTCATTCTTTGTGGAGTGTTTTGCAGTAGATTTTCTTCTGAACCCATATTATGAAAAGATGACGTTGTAAATAAATGGAAAATAAAAGGACTGAACTGATCTATTACTATGGGATAAATCTTCTATTTATTTTCTCTGTTATCCTACTACCAGCAGTTGGACTGCTGCCTGGAAGGGTGGCAGGAGAGAGAGCAGGTGTCCTGCACAAGCAGCGGCTCTGGAGGAACTAACCCTTAGAAGGAGGATATTCTCCGAAGTCCCTCTGTTGCAGATGCTGTCATTTCTTTCCCGTTCTGTGCTGCACGTAGAGACACAGCCGTATCTCCTCTGGTGAGGTCGTGCAAGTGGTAATGGACGTCCTGACCGAGGAGTCACGGTTCCAGTGAAGGGACTGCTGAGCACAGGATGCTACAAAATACACTGCTGTGTTCATACAGTTACTTTTTTAGCTTGGGCCTTTTCACAGTCAGTGTTCAGTCACTGACTTTAGTTATGGTGGCATTAAATATCTCCAAATTCCTACCATTTCCAAATTCAAATGCAAACATTTTCAAACTGTTGACAATGTGTAGTTGGTTTGAGGGTTTTTTTGCAGTGCTGTAGCCCAGGACTGTCCAGACCTCCATTGCTTGCACCCTGAGAGCTCATAAAAATGTGATGCACTCCAATAATTTTAAATCACTCTGTCCTGACTAGAGTGATTTAAAATCATTGAAGCCCTTCAAATTTTTTTCAGTTGTTCCAGTTTGGAAAGCAGTCAAGCAGCATTGCAGCATAATGCAAGAAAGCAACCTGCCTGAAATAATAACTTTAGTCTGTCAAAACAATGACACGGAATTAGAAGTGTCACTGTGAAAAGTTGTCTATCAAGGACTCTCTAAATAGACATCTCAACCTACTTTTCTTTTGTGCCCCAAACTCTTAAGGCAGCAGTACAGTCCAGTAGGGCCCAAAGGGACACACCCTTTTTGAAGTCAGAAAAAAGCTATTGTTTTCAATAGATGGAGGGCCAGAAATCTTTATTCAGAAAGTCAGAGGGAATTAAGAAACTGAAGAGGTTCTGAATTGTGGGCAGGGATGGAGACTGAGCCTTTGGTACAACAGAATTTATGATCAAGTCACTGCAGAGTTGCAGTATTACAAATACTGGAAGTGAAATGTTGCCATCCGCTCGTTTCATTTCTGTCAGTACTGCAGAGCTGGACATTGTTATGGTGCAAAAAGAAGCTTATGGATCCTACTGCTCTGGATCCCCTTGAGACGCTCGCAGATTATTAGTGACGCTGCGTTTTTACTGTGGGAACGTCGGTGCGGTAGCAGTTACTGTGTGCAATGCTTTGCTGACACAGAAAGAGAGAAAGGAGAGAGAGAAAGATAAAAAGAAAGAAAAGAAAGAAGAAAGAAAGGAGGAGAGAGCACGTGGCAGGAATAATGCTGAAGCAGGTGTAAAAGTGAGGGCAGCCTGCCAGGCGGCAGGTTGGGGACAGTGCCGCCCTGTTCCCAGCGAGCCAGTGGCAGCTCCTGGGAATGGGGAGTGTTTTCAGGATGCTTTCCTTTGTCTCGTGGTGTTATTGTAGTGCTGCAACTTGCTCTGCAAGTAAATCCTGCCTCAGTGATCAGCAGAAGCGTCACTCATGTTTTCAGAGTCTCTGTCTTCATCACAGCTGAGACGCCACGGTTAAAGCAATTAAGGAAAGCTGCTGCTGCTCGTGGTGCACATAAAGTAGTGGCAGAACAATGGCCTGAAATGTTTGGATTTGCCCATGCTATCATTTTGCTTACAAGCCATATGTTACTTTTGACAAGTAATTTGATGGTCAGACTGCAGCAGATGTGAGATAGAGATGTTCAAAAGAGCCATTTTTTATTTTTATGGGGGCAGATAGGAGTCACTTTCTGAACAGCACTTTCTACACTGGAATGAAATCAGGCCCCTGTGCCTCTGCATGTGCACAGAGCTTATACTTCACCCCAGAACAAGCACATAGAGATGGGGAGGAGAAGACAGAATGGCACACATTGTGACAAGGTAGACATTTAGGAAACATGACCAACGATTTTTCTTGGTGAACTCCAGATTGTAAGGGTCAAACTCAGCTCATCTGGGACAAAAAGCGTTGGGGCAGGATACCTTTCCCATCTCAGCCAACCCACATTACTGCAGATCAGATTCTCTGTACTAGATTACTCACAAAGCGTCCATATTTATTCACAGCAAATATATAGCTGTAGCGTAAAATAATTCAGAAGTCGGCCACAGAAAACTCATAGCTAATAGAAGATAATATATTAATCAAATGAGTCATTTTTATATAAAACTGTTTTCTATGTTGCATCCCAAGAGGAATTTAATACTCTTGCACTAGCTGTATGCACTACTTTTATGCCAATGAATAGGCAGATTATTGGATCCCACAGTAAAAGTTAATTTGAAGTGTGTTAATTTAGTGGCACACTGATTTAATTAAGATATGTTGTGTTTGTTTCTTTTCTTCTGTGGCAGATATGTTTAGCTTATGCCAGAGAACAAAATCCCATACTAATGGATGGGGATGGAATTTTTTTCTATTGCAGACTTTCATATATAGGACTTGAAGTTAGTTTTAAGAATTTTTAAATTATTTGTGTGCATATAGGCATATAACCACACATACATATATACATGTAATTATTGTACAAGTCCTCTGACATATTTACAGAAAAAATCCTTGCCGTTTGAGCAAGTGGGAGAAAAGGAAAGAGAGACTTCCATGATCTTCGCTCTGGTGAAGTATTTGAAGTTCATGATCTCAAAGCAGCTGTGGGCCAGAAGTGGCAACTCAGATGCTTCAGGCTGAAGCCAGAAGAGCACAGAAGCGGTAGCACCAGTTCTCCTCCTGTGTCTGGGGAGTGGTTTGGTGGTCTCTATATGAGTGCACATGAAGGCACACTGCATGTACACCTACGTGCACAGGGACACGTGTATATACACACGGTATCTGCTGATTCCCAGAGCCCAGCCCGTAGACTTATGTTTCAGATCGCCATCAGGTACAGCTGGGCTGGAAAGCGGGCTGTCTCAGTCTCAGGGAAGGAATAAAACAGGAGCCAGCCGAGGCTGAGCCTCTCCCTCCCGCTCCGTGTCTTGGACCAGACACGTGGAGATCCCTGTCACGGTGGCGCTGCCGTTAACCAGACACGGTTCCTCCCGACTTGCCGTCCTCTGGCGTGAACCTGCCGAGAGGCACCCGCCAGTGGCCCCAGCCAGCTGCGTTCAGCTGCTGCAGCCACCAGAGCGAAAATCTGGCACTCACGGAGCTCTCGTTGATTGCCACTCAATGGTTTTCTGCCTGTGTCAGTCGTGGTTTCTCCAGCCCTTTCTTCCTTTTATCCTTTTCTTCCACCTTCATTTTTTCACCTCACTTTTATTCTGTATTTACACTGTATAACCCTCTTC
The DNA here is from genome assembly GCF_000703405.1 of Apaloderma vittatum. Lineage (NCBI taxonomy): Eukaryota > Metazoa > Chordata > Aves > Trogoniformes > Trogonidae > Apaloderma > Apaloderma vittatum. Next base: position 10,985 of record NW_009721861.1, on the reverse strand, counting down.
TGTTCCTTCCCTCTCTCCAGAACTTTTCTCTCCATCACTTGCCATTTGGTTTTTCCACTCCTAACTGACTCTAGTCCCATGAAAAAGTGCTGTCATGGTACTGTCACACTGTTTCTCCACCTGGGGTCTGTCTTGTCCATTTTATTTGTGAGCGTTTAATGGAAGAGGCTGTGTGAAAACCCTTGACCGTATGGTGCCCACCATTGTAGGTCCTCCTCTTTGGCTGGCCTTTACACAACACCTTGTTAAACATGAGTCGTGATAATCGGATCCTACAACAGCATTATTTGTCTAAAATAGAGCTTACCCTCTGCTCTGTTTTTTCCCTACCACAGCCAGTTCACACATTTACACAACTGCTTCCTTTATGTATCTGCGCTCTGTAATCAGCATATGGTTCATGTTACAGGTTTCTCAGGTTTCAAAGTGAAACAAAGTGAGCTCTCTTCCATTTTGAAAATATCCTCCTTTTTAAGAAGACCAAACAAAGACCCCCATTATCAGTAAGGTCACCAGCAGCTGCCAGAAGGCAGAAAATTTAGAATGGAAGCATGAGTGAAAGAACAGAAATACTGTTGGTTGTTTGCTCGTGGTGTGACAGTAAGACAAAATATTTGGAGTTTAAAATTATTAATTTATTTGCCGCTTTAATAAAGCAGGCATGGTTTTGTAATATTTGCCCATGTCGGTACTCCAGAGCACAACTGTGGGTCAAATCCTTCTGTGGTGTAACTCTTGGCTTTTTAGCATTCCTCCAGGGCTGAGTGTGATGCAACACTATTAGCATCAGTTAGCAGGCAGCCTTTCATTTGTTTTCATGCAAAGCCTGAACAGTTTGTAATTAAGAAAGAGCAAATTACAAAGGCTCAAGCTCCTAGATCAAATCTGTCCTTAATTCTTCAGTTGCAAGCCTTATCCAGAGACTCATAAACATCAATATTTTAGGTTCTTCTTACTTCTCTGTTATCATTACAACTATGCAGTGCCACTGCTTCTGTCAGTATGCATAGCAATTTAAACTCGCGCTGGAATATATACCTGAACCTTCTGGTTGAGCTTCAGGACCTGAAAGGAGAAACCCCAAAGGGAGCAGAGGATCTGCTCCAGCAAAGCACTTAAGTTTCTGCTTAATTGCATGCAAACAGATTGCTCCATCTTTGGAAGAAGTGAAGTTGAAAGACTGTGAGTGAGAGGAGCTAACAGAGGAGAATCGGTTGTCATCCTGCTCTACTGACCTGGTGAATTCCAAAGTTAGAGCAGAGAAGAATTGAAACTGTGGTTTCCGTAGTCTCAGATTAGTCACAAACTTGCTTTTTGCTTGTGTTTAAGGGCTTTGTCAGAGCAAGGAAGCAGTCTTCCCTCAAAACTTATGTGTAAGCAACGGTCTGTGCTTTTGAAACCAGACTCTTGGCTACTCACAAAACAGTGTCATAGCTGGTCAGCGTGATGACCTAACTCAGTAATGGGAAAGGGCTCCAGAGGATCACAGGGTTGACAGTCTGGTTTGTTTACTTCTTTTTCCACTATTTTCATTACTGTTCTGGCCACAGGTTGTATCCCCTTTAAAATTCATGTCCTTTGAGAATACCTGTTTAAAAGAAGCTGTGTTTTGCCGTCGTGACCAACTCCCTAGAAGCCAGCACTTTATATCTGCATTAACGGTGAACAGTATCTTTTACCATAAAGAGCCCGTTGAAATTAGTGGCTTAATTGCAACAAAGGTTACTGCTCAACAGTTTTTACTGTGACTTTACAAAGAGCGCCGTAAAAAAAATAAGTATTTCTAAAATGTCTCACTTCTTTGGTCTGTGCAGTAGGAAGCATTTCACTGTAACTTTAAAATGCCAAAAATAATCAAGAAGACATGTTAGCCATCTCTTAAGAGCATTTAACTTCCAAGCCAATAAATTCAGCTGTTGAATTTTTGTCCTTTGTTTCAGGATGTGACAGTTCTGTTGCATAACTACAACTAAGGAATCTCAGAAGGCTCCAAAATGTTACAGTATTCTGTGGATGCAAACACCGAGTCATTTTCGTTTAGTTTTACAACAGGGAAGGGGCATTGGAATAGCAGCGTGTTCCCTTTTTTTAACATCTAGTTTATGATTCATTCTAAAATATTCTTTCATTTGGAATTAACTTCAAATATTCCTGTTCTGACAAGCAGAGTAAATATTTTAGCAAGGACTTTTTAGAGAGAAATTTTGACAGTAACATACTCCTCCCTTAGCGTTACAAAGGAAATACTTGCTGTCCAAACCCAAAGTCGGCATTTTAGTGGAAACGGTTCCAGAAAGAATATGTAGGATGTTGCAAATGTAAAATGCATTTAATGAAAGAGTATACAGATGTCGTTTATGTATTTTACATAAAAATGTCTAATTTGAGACTTGAGAAAGTCAGCAGAGATTGCTGAGCCATATGCTTGTTATTACAGTAGTATGTTGTGTATAACTGTCGTTCAGTGAGAAACAACACCAGAGCAAAAAGGGAAGGACATGTAAAAACATCCAGTTAATGAAGGAGAGACCATCGTACAGAGCATTTTTATTTTGGTTTTGCCCTGATTAGAGTATATCCCTTTCTTGCTCTTTGTTTGCTCACATAACTCCTGCTGATGTCTATCAGGTTTACCGAAGCCATAGGAAACGGAGAATAGAGGCCGGGCTGCGGGGGCTATAGTGAACCAAAACTGCAAAGGGACACATACTTGACAGAGGGTTTAAAATAAAAATAAACCACAGTTTCTTTGCTTGGTTTCTGGAGCAGAAAGTCGCAAAACAAGCAGAAAATCTCTGGTTCTTGATGAAATGGTTAGCTCAGCTTCCTTACCTCAACTGCTCTGAGTGTTTCAGACTTTAACCTTCATTTCAATGAAAAGAATTTGGACCTAATTTGACTTAGATTTGTGTCTGAGAAACCCGGGCCTTGGGAAACATTTCAGAAGTAGCTTTAGCCTTATGTTTGCATGTTGTTCTTTTGCAAATGTGGTGGAGGTAACCTTGATTTGCTAGTTAGTGGAGTCACGCTTTATTGTGACAGAAAACTAAGCACAGTCCTTCAGTGAAAATAACAAAGACCTACCCCATGGTGATTGATGAGAATGTTGTACAAGTGAAATGAGCTGGAAAGTCATCATCTTGTCTTTTCCTTTGCCACAGAAAAAGCATAACAGAGAGATTTCTTTTCTTCTGGTCCCGATAAGGAACGTAACGAAGCATAAGGAGAGGTTACGCAGCATGGAAATGTGTTACACCCAGCTGCTCGCTAGCTTGCAAAGCTGCAGTAGATAATACAGTTGCTATTTAATAAACAAAAGAAAACAGAAAACTTTGAATAGTGATCCTCAGCCTCTCTCGTTTGCCCTTCTGAAGATACAGGGTTTTTCTGCTTTTATTGACTGCCATTTTGGAATAACAGAGTTTGATACCGTATTGTATGATTTGTAATGGGTTTTTTTGTTGATAGGGAGAACAAAGACTTATCTTTCTAGGGCCTGATTCAGCAAAGCACAGACGTGTGTACATGCTCCAGGTTGCCTGGATCAATTTTATTCTTATAAGGTTTTCCGTGAATAGTTACAGTGACCATACAGGACCTGTAGTTTTCTTTCCCAAGATTACATAATCAATAGCATAGTTTTTGCTTGTCACAAGTTAGCCTTCTGAGGAGCAGTGATGCATTTGTCACAAGCTGCATTTGTCACAAGCCTCATTTGTCACATGCTACTTTTTGTGGCACATCAAAAAGATACTTCTTCATGGAAGCGGTTTGTTCCTTTGATTTGCTTTTTTTGCAAGTTAACTTCTAACATACCTTTGGCTTTTTATTTAAAATCTCTTAGAGTTTAGCACAGCTCATGGCACGTTGGAGAGACTCGGCAGATGTGTGGGACCGTGTCCCTCTCCTGCTGCTGCAGAGAACATCTTGGGCAGGTCACTGCCTTTTCCAGATTGTGATACGTGAAATCCTGGGATGGGCTGCTGAGGTGTGCTCACAGCTGGCATCTCCTGCTGATCCACCTTGCTCGGTTACTGCCGCGCCTGGGGGAAACAGCAGCCCCAAAAAGGGCCTGGGAGTGAATGGGATGGAAGAGGAACTGACTGAGTGGGATGGTGTGCAGCCAAGGGTCCAAACTGGGGATGGGGCAGGAGAGGGAAACAGGGTGCGTGAAGGGAGGAGGGAAAGAAGGGAAAGTAGGAGGTCAGAAGAGAAAGGAGAAAGTGATAGACCGCGCGGGCAGTAGGGAAGGGGCAGCCATTCCCCTACTCTGGTCCTATCGGCAAACTTCTCATGGTGAAAACAAAAGACTTGCTCGACTCCTCTTGCCAAATCTCTCCTCTGTGCCTTGCCTACAGGATAAAGTCCTTGCCTGTTCCACTTGTAAAGCTGTTGGTTCTAGAGCTATTGCGTTTTTAATTCAATGTAACAATTGCAAATTAATTGCTACTGTAAATGTGGAAAACAATTAAATCTGCTGAGTGCTTCCAAGAAACAATTCTCTTTTTTCCTGCTTCTGATTTAGATGTTCTAAGGCATGAGTAAGATTCTCATCCTGAAGACTATTTTGACAGTTCATACAGTGCTGTAGCAGTATTGTCTGTATGTGCAATTCTGGGACTGGGGCTCCTGGACGAGCAGGTTCTGGAAGGCCACTGTCCCATCTCGGCTCTTCCTCAAAGCCCATTGCTGCCTGTAACTTATACTCAAGAAATCTTTCCTCTTGTTTCTCTCCTTGGTTTTCTTGAAGGTTGCTAAGTCTTCATAAGCGAAAGCAAATTCTAGGTCTTTAGAGTAGTTAACAAACATTAACCAGGTAATCTCTGCAACACTCATGAAGTAGTTAACCATTATCCCTGAATTTATAATACAGAGCAAGAGAGGCAGCAAAGTTAAACGAACTCCTGTGACTAGAGCTCAGGTAGTGATTGACCCCAGTGTGCAGCCATTGGACAGCACTGACGAGCATCATGATACGTCAGCCATGCAAGTACACTGCAAGCACAAAAAAATAATATTCAACAGTGGCTTTTAAACAGTGCACAGCTGAGCTCTGTTTATTATGTATTCCCTGGAGATGTTAGGAAGGAATTGTCTTCTTACTTTCCTCTGTGTTCACATCTTTAATAGAAACTGTTAACTATTTATTAAAAGAGGGTCTAACTGTAGAGAATAGCTGTATTTTGATATCTGGTGTCCTGCTGATATTTTGGTCTCAGAGAAGGTTGCTGAGTTGCAACGAGTGTGGGAGAAGGATGGAAGTATTAAAAAGCAGTGGCACCAGCTCAGGTCTTTGAAAATTAATGTATGGAGTCGCGGTGACTTCATTGGGCTTTGGTTGTGCCTAATACGAGGCCATCTTCTTCTTCAGCACACAGGTGCTGTTCATGACTATGCTGTATTTCTAGACATTTTTAAGATGAAAGTAAACAAAATCAATTAGGCCCAAAGTCCAAATTCTATAGTAACTCCAATTTCTAGTACAGAAAAATGACTCTGCTATCCCGCCAACCTCTTTTACAGTGCCTTGAGCTCTTATGTGTCTGTACATGTCACCAGATATATTTCCTTATATATTGGGAAATGGAGTGGGCCTGTGTTGTAAGTTTAAAGAAGTTTTCTGTTAAACAACACTTGCTATACTGAGTTTATAACCTTCAAGGAGCCATAGGAATAAGGTGCCCACATTCTGTTGATTTAAGTCGGTGTTTGGATTTCTAATCTGTAGGATCCTATTGACTGTTTTTTTCTTCATTTTAAAAAAGCATAACTTATTTTCTTCTTGCCATGCAGGTGTTTCGTAAAGAACCCGTGTATTTTGAGTGGATACTGTTTAAAAGAAACAACTGAGAGAGGAATTGAAGGAACAGTCATCTTGAGCCTTTTGTGTCTAGCCAAGGATTTGACAGTTTTCAAAAGAGTCTTGGCTGAAATGTTCAAAGCTGCCTTGGGTGTAGGAGGTCTGGTCATCTGAATCCCCAGAGATACTTCTGAAGTGTCATCCTTTGTTGTTATGTACCAACATATAAACAAATTTCAGCCTTCCCGATGGCACACCGCAGACAAATCTGAGGAGAATTTCCGCAGAAATGTCAGTAACGTTGTCAAGGTGTTGACGGACCATTAGGAAGAGTAGTCTTAAATCTCTGTGTATTTACATCATTTGAAGGCTGCTCTGGACCAGAATCCATGTGATCTAAGCTGTTTGCCCATGATTTTGAGCGTGTTAGGACGTTAGTCTTTGTTCTGAGGTTAGCCCTTCTTGTGCTCAGGTGGCGACGTGGGGCAGTTGTCTTCCAGGGCCTTCCACGTTATCTCTGCTGTTAATTAGCAGTCCCCAGAAGATAAATTTTCAGATTTGCTTTCCTAGGAGACTTTACCTTCTAAGTCTGATGCTGTTTGTAAGGCATTTTTCTTGATGTATGTGCACGGCATTGTTTCAGCTTTCTAATCACTGACCAGCTGGCTTGTCGGTGAATAGAGCTGCGGGCCCCGTGCCACGTTTCATGTGAGGTCTTGGCTGGGCCCGAGCAGGCCGCCTGCAGCCAGTGTCAAGGCCATTCAAGAGGTATTGGCACAGCAGCGTCCCCATTAATTTCTGCTTGTCACATGCTGTCATGCAAGTTACACCAGAGAGGAAATGACCGTTAAAAAAAAAAAAAAAGGGAAAAAAAAAGAAAAAGTACGCTTGTGGCACTTGGTCCCCTCCAGACGTTATCCCCGAGGTTAAACAAGTGGATAGAATTAGCTGCCATCCACAGACAGCTGCAGGGAAGGAGAAGCTGAGATCTGGGCCCCACAGGAACGTGTCTTTCCTGTTAGCGAGGAGCGTTGACTGTCAGCATATGCCATGTTTTTAACCCTTCGTGGGGTTTTAGTAGATTAGAAAGAGCTGTTATGACTAACAGTGTCACAAAGGTGCTGGTAAATTGCTGCGGTGCTGATGGAGCAGCATTCTCTTCCAGGGAAAGGGTTTCCTTTGTACGTATCATTCCTCTTACGGACCAGTGTGAGCAGAGCCGGAGAAGAATCGGCTCGTCAGTGGTTGATAATTTACTGTAGTTTGTAGATTCTGTTCACTCCTTTTAGAAGTAGTTAAAGGGAGTCGTATCCAGCTTTGTGGATTTTCTTGGTGGACTGATTTCTCTGTTTACATTAGAAGAGCTTCCACAAGGATTTCAAAAAGTGATGATATTCTTAGGATGTCTGAAAATACAGATTGAGAGTTCAGAAACAAAACCTATGAAGGGGAAATGGCAATTACGTCCTATGGTGAGAGAAGGAAATATATACTGTTATAAGCAATAAAGAATCTTTCTTAAAATCTGAAGGCACTACTAAGAGGTGATGGAGATGGGGGAGTACAGACCGTGCTCCAGAATACGTTGACTTAGTCAGGTGAAAGTCTAGTTTTTACCCCAGAAGGATGACGCTCACAGCATCAGTTGAAGGAAGAATGGCTTGCCTTGTTGAGAAGCGTGACCGTTAAAGAAGCTGGAATTATACAAAAAGTGTACTGCAGAGTTCAAACTGCAGCTTTGACACGGCTATCCGCTTGACCTAATGTGACGCTTTAGATACCAAATTTCAGCTAGTGCCAGTCCCCAGGTGTTTGCTAGAAGGGGCTTCAGAGCCAGCACATACAAATCACAGATCCTTTTTCAACTCATTGGGATGGGACTTGCCAACCGGGAGCGCCAGTAAAGCATTTGGAGGATCTCTTGGTTCATTTTAGTCCTCATCGTTTTTTTCAGATGGTATGAGGAGTAAAAGAACAGAGTGGGTAACGACTATCAAACCGGGACGTCCTGTGAGAGACTACTGTCTCCAGCACAGTTTTATGAAGAGCTTGTAATAAAAGAAAGGAAGTTTCCCAGAAGGAGTCTGGGGATGTACAAAGCTGTGGTGATATCATCAGACACAGGGAAACAATCTGTTTGTTTGTGTATCTAGGCTCAGATCTATAAATTCTATAAATTCCTTCCATTGGTTGTTCTGCTGAGTACAAGGAGTGGAAAGGGGTGAGTGCTGAAAAAGATTGTTGATCACAAAGTTACTTATAACTGCCCTTAAAATGTAACAGCCAGGACAGGTCTTGGTAACAGTGCCACATTTCCCAATTTCTGTCAAATCGTTAAAACGAAATTCCCCTCTGTTCTCATTTAATTTACATGTATTTTCTCTTAAAAATACCAGTAGCCGGATAGAAAATGTAATGTGTTTCATTTGCATGTCTGGTAATTCCACTTCGATAGGAAATTTTGGTACACTGAGTCACTGAACGTAAGTTAGTCGGACAATAATTACATAGGTTGCCTTTCAGTCATGCAAATTCTTTTCATCAAATATGAAAAAAAGCAGCTTATAAAGTAAAACTTGAAAGATGTATATTGCAAACTGACTTGACAGGTGTCGAGGTATAAAATGAGAAATTGATGTGGGAACACTTACAGACACTTAAATTAACATTGGTCTGCCCGATGAAACACACCCCCATGTGTGCCTGCACACGTGTGTGTACGGCTGTGTGCCGCAGATGTGAGCTACACACTTCTTACACTGACTTTGGTCTTTGGTTCACAGCCACTGAGATCAGTATGGAAACCTGGCACTGTTAAGAAACTGGTAAAACAGACAGGTACTAAGACTGAAACTTTTAAAGACCTCTGAAACATTAGTCCAGGCCTCTGCTGTAAGGAAGGCAGGCAGGAGGTTACTCTGAACTGTCCCTGGAACACCACTGGCTGCATCTCTTTGTCTCAGTCTAGTCTCGGTTATGTCATCTTGGCTGCTGGCGAGCGCTGACGTTTGGGGAGCGTTTGGAGCACCTCAGAATATGCTTGGTGAGCACAAATCCAGTAGTTCCCTTCTAGCTGGGAAGGGACGGCTGGTGAGTGTGGGCAAAGGGGCTAGAACACGTCAGACGTGCTGCAGGGGCTGTGAGTTGAGCTCAGTCTGCAGACAGGAGCACGGCAATAAAAGGAAGATAGCGCCTCAGTATCTTGGCAGCTATTATATTCAGACATAAAATTCAGTCGTAAGCTTATGGCAACTCAGTAGCATTGCTAAGCCTCAAACTCTTTCAAAGACTACCATGGGCCTTTATAATTCAGTTAAGATTTTGCATTTTATCTGCATTTTAACTTATGCACTGCTGTGGCACTTTTACTTGAGACTGATGCATAATATTCACGATACACAGACAGGTTCATGTGTAACAGTGACATCTGCAAGTTTTACTAGATTGACTATTAACAGATTCAGTGATTTTTGTATTCCACAGTATTTTATTTAGGCGCTTCTGATTTTGGTTACCCTACTACTTAAAAGAGCAACCAAAATAGTCTTTTCAACTATTTAGACTATTTAGACAAAATAGTGTTTTAGAGACTCCAGTCTTTCAGATACTGTATCTTTTAAATTGTTATACAAGCAGCTCTAGCCATTAAAAACAAAACAACACAAAGCAACCCAACTGTATTAATTTCAGTGTTTATACTTTTACAGTGGACTAGTATGGATAGCATTGCCTTCAATGGGATTATTCAAAACACAAATATGCATGTATGGGTACATGTGTGCTACTCTGAGTGTGTGTGTCTGTAGGGTTCTTCATCCTAACAGTAGTGTAATCCAGAATCACTTGTCTGAGTTGTGCTTTTTTTCTTATAAAAGCAGTTTAAAACAGATTTGAAACTTTTAATGTAATCTACTATAAGGGTGTATTAACATGTCTTTGATATCATTAAAATAATTTTACGATTCAAAAATACTCATGCAAATATTTTACTTTGTATTTAAATATATATGTAACTGTTGATTTTCAACAAATTATTTACCTTTAGGGTAGCAGCATACCAAACGCCAACAATTATTAGACCAACTCCTTGCATGAGTTTGGCAGATATTACTTCCCTTCTGCTAATAATATGCTAAATGAATTTTCTGTATTTTTCTCTCTGCACAGCATTTTATTCTAAGAACAGAAAATGAATGCTTGATCTTGTACAGTAAGACTGATTGATATGACTGAGCGAGTGGGCCATTTGGATTTATTGTTCTCTTCTCCAAACAGTGACCGTATTTAAGCTGAACGTCCTGTGAAGCTCACGTTCTCCTGGTGCCCTCGAGTTAATTGACAGGAATATCACAAGCCTTCCTCTATGAATACTTTCATGGGAGGCAGTAGGACTGCCCTGAGCTAAACCGTTACCCAATACAGGGAAAAGTCTGAGCTCAGTATCCTGGGTGTATGTTGGCTTGGGTCACGGATGGCCCTGAGAGGCCGTAGTGTGGCCAGGGGAGGGAAAGGAGCATAGCCTCCTCGTCCCCGCTCTGAGCGCCCTGCAAGGGAGATGGGTCAGAATATTCTGGGAAGAATCTCCATCCTTTGTTGGATGCAGAGGGAAGAACAGTGACCACCGATATGGAAAAAGCTGAGGTGCTTAATGCCTTCTTCGCCTCATTCTTTAACAGCAAGACCAGTTGTTCTCTGGGCACACAGTCCCCTGAGCTTGAAGAAAGGGATGAGGAACAGAATAAGACCTACATAATCCATGAGGAAATGTTTATGGACCTGCTTCATAAGCTGAATCCTCATAAATCTATGGGGCCTGATGGGTTACACCCTCGAGTGCTGAGGGAGCTGGCGGATGTGGTTGCCAGGCCACTCTCCATCATCTTTCAGCAGTCCTGGTTAACCGGGAATGTCCCAGTGGACTGGAGCCTGGCAAATGTAGCGCCCATCTTCAAGAAGGGTAGGAAGGAGGATTCTGGTAGCTACAGACCTGTCAGTCTTACCTCAGTGCCGGGAAAGGTGATGGAACGAATAATCATCTCAATAGCCATCACAGAACAACTAAAAGCCAACAGGGAGATCAGGCCCACTCAGCATGGATTCATGAAGGACAGATCCTGCTTGACCAATCTAATCTCATTCTATAACATTCTATCCCCTGCTTAGTGGATGAGGGCAAGGCTGTCGA
>NW_009721860.1:5216-7971 GCF_000703405.1 Apaloderma vittatum | reverse complement strand
CCACTGTGGCCACCCCGACCGGTCACCCTGGGCCGGGGACGCCGCGACCCTGCTCTGCCCAGGGCCCCCGCCTGCCCCAGCCCCGCTCCTGGGGACGGAGGGGCTGCAAAATCCAACCCGGTTTTCATCCTCGGCGTCGCTGAGAGCCCAGCGTTGGGAGGTGACGTGTGTTTTCCCTTTGTGAGGTTATTTAGGAGGCGATCGTTATGGCTGCGCGGCGTGCTTACCTCTGACCGCCCGCGTGCAAAACACACAGCCGGCAAAAAACAAAGATGTTGGGCAAAACATCAAAATCAAGGCGTATGTTGGATGCGGGGGATCGGTTTGTAAGAGAAGGGAATCTGTGGCGAACATATCCGAAAGGGACGCACGCTGCTGTTTCTCCTGTCAGCCGGGAAATCCCACGTCCGCACAAAAACGATGAACGTTCATGCAGTTTTCAGACAAAAATCGCTCCAGGATAATTAGTGTACCCGGGAACAGTCCCTTTCACTTCCCTGTTCACCTTTATTTTTTGCTACCGAAGGAAGAAATAACGTGAAATCACCACAAGCAGCCAAGCTCCTTTTAATTCACAGCCACTGTAAAACATGAGAACACAAATCTAGATAAACCCGGCAAGCTCTGATTCCATCGTCAAACCGCAACTAAAATTAAAATCAGTTAAAACGATTTAAATTTGTTAAGAAAAAGCCACAGTGAGATTGAAATATTCTGCTCCTGTTTCTAACTCGAACCAATTTTTTAAGGCTGAGTTACAAACCTGAAAACAGGATGTTAATACCTGAAACAGTCGCATTAATTTAAACGCAGGAGCCCAAATAACATCATTATGATTCCAAACAGGTTGTTTTATCTCCTCAAATCCAGAGTTAAAACCTGCTAAAATAAAATTACAAGAGCCTTTTGAACAGACAAGCCCCTCCAGAAGGAACTGTGCAGCTCTGAAGCCTGATTTCTGTTCCGGATTTGGAAGTGCTGGTGATGTGTGTTTGTGAAACGAGCCGGCTTCTTGCAGCGGGGAGATCAGCTCCCTTTCCCGGCTGCCCGAGTTTCCCCCAGAAACCCGACAACCCTCCTCCAGGAGCCCCTCTCTAAATAATTGCTCGGCCATTTTGGGGTCGCTTCTTTTGCACCTGGCTCGGCCCCGGAGAGCCCCAACAGCCCGTTTCAAAACCCACTGGAACGACCCGAAACAAAATTTGCTGTTCACAACGTTTCCCCCGTCCCTGCTCTCCCGCAAGCGGAGGCTCGCGCACGCGGCTCTGAGGGAATTCGCTGCAGATCCGTAATATTATAGTTTAACTGGGGAGCAAATGAAAAATCAGACTTTGTAAAATAAAAGGATTCCCATTTCATTTCAAAGTGCTAAAATTTTCAAAGAAAAGTAGGGAATATTTGCAGGGGAAACCAAATTTCAGAAGGAAAGGAGGACTAAAGCAGGTAGCCAGAAGAGACTTTTAAAAATAAATTCACAATTCTCATTAGCAATGTAAAAATTATGTGGAGTAGAGGTTTCTCTAACATCCAGACCTATATTCTTCAGAGCTGGCTTTAAGGTCACTGGACATTTTTGTTTACATGCTCCTCTGGTGTAATAAAACCAAACAATAAAATGCAAGTCCTATTAAAACTGAAATGCATCCGCAGGTTTTTTTTCCCCACCTTTGGTGAGTTATGGGGATAGGAAAGGGCATGACCATTTTCTACACTGTTTTAAAATAACTATAAAAAATTTCTCTAATGTATATTCAATGGGAGCTTGTTAGCAATACGAGAATTTATTTTTTTTTTTGCACAAACTCCAGAATGCTGAATGTCTAAACTGTTTTATCTTTTGGCTGCTGAGTATTTATTTATCACAGGCATGCACTTTAGAGCCTCACACGGACGGAGCCCGACATTTCTCTGGGCTGAGCTCTTTGTAAGTCTATTCCTTTCTCACATATAAGCGTGAAAGAAATGCAGTTGGAGCAAATCCTGCTTTGCGGACGCTGCGCTAGTTAATACTTCGGTGGCTACCGACTAACAATAATTCAGCGTATTTGCCCCACTTTGTCACAGGCTTTTCCCGGGTTTGGAGGCTGGTTTAATTACAGCGTTTGCCTCTCTCATCCCCAACGCTATTAAATTTTAACCCAGCCACGGAGCCTTTCCTTTTTTCGTCCTTTTTAATTATTACCAGCGGTTCCCGCAGCACACCCGGCCCACACCCCGGTACCCCCGTCCCTCTCCTCGGGCTGGGGGGTTGTGTGTGTGCGTGTGTGATTTTTAATTTCCCCCCCCCTCCCCTTCTCCTTAAATCTCAGCTGCTCTTTCAGCTGGCCCCGTGCACTACCAGGGAATAATTTGCTTTCATAATTTGAATTTTTTTCCTGCCCGCACACCCCGGTGGGGGGGTCCGCCGCTGCGGGGCCGCTCGGTGGATGGCGAGTGCCCTCTGCAGGAGCAGCCCCCGCACACAGGCAAAGCAGCTCCTGCGGGATTCTTTTCTTTATTTTATTATTTTTTTCCCCACTCATTTAATTATTCCCGAGCCCAGCAGCGCAGGGAGCGCTGCTGCAAGCCCACGTTTCCCCGCACGGTGGCCCCGGCTCTGGCTGAAGCCCATCTCAGCAGGTGGCACTTGGGGACACGGTGTGGTGGTCACGGGGGCGTTGGGTTGACGGTTGGCCTTGATGATCTTAGAGGTCTTTTCCAGCCTTAAGGATGCTCTGATTCTAGGATTTTCACTTGCGAGGCGATGGGTGGCGGT
>NW_009721860.1:0-5158 GCF_000703405.1 Apaloderma vittatum | reverse complement strand
GGCACTGCTGCGCAGGACGGCATTTTCGTTGGGGTTTTTCTCAAATATAAGCTCTTTGGGAAATCGCAAATAAATTCCTGTTAGGGCACCTGTCTGAATTGATGGCACCCGCTCTGTGCAAGGGTGTGAGCTGCTCACTCTCCCCTCAAACCAGCAAATTCTGATTTAGCTTGTATATAGAGAGACGACATTGCTGCAAAGCATGAGCCAGGAGGAAGCCATAACGGCAGATTTTAAAAATAGTATAATAATAAAACATCGCACAAAACAAAGAGCCCACTTTTAAGGCAGGCCTCTACCCGGGAGCCTGCAGGACCTCTGGAAGCTGGCGCGATACGAGGCATCCTGAGCGGCTTTTAATCAAAGGCCTGGTTCCGCGTGGGGACCCAGCTGCCTTCTCCATGACGAGCCCCGATTCCTTTCCCCAAACGCCGACGTGTGTGTTGCAGAAGAGGGTGGGATTAGGGGAAAAAAAGCCTTCTCTGAAGGGAAAGAATTTCAAAAGACGTCACGAAATGAGAATTTACTAGTCTTTTCCAAGGGCTAATAATGCCTGCACAGCACAATGGGCATCGCTGGCTGTGCCACAGACAGGACTCGCCGACTCCTTTTTGTCGTCCTCCCCCTTTTTAAGAATATCGCTTATGCAAACCTCGCCGCAGACTTTTCCTGGAGATTGTATATCAGAGCAGCAGGGGGGCTGATGAAGTGCTCATTTTTTTACATCAGTCTTATAAATTGCTCTCCCCATTAATTGTTTCCATGGAAACAATGCATTTGGCTTGTATGGGGATCCTGAAAAATTTTTAATGGGATTCTTAAAACTGTGCAGGAGGCGGGTGGGGGGTAGGTTTAGGTGCTCTCAAACACCCTCGAAAAAGATCCAGCGTAAGTTCTAACAAAATGTGCAGCTAATTGCTTGTTTCCAAATGTTACTAGACTGAACCCAGATTAAACTGAGGATCTGAAAACATTATTCAAATGACCAGGGGAAAAAAAAAAAATGAAACAAAAGGGCAAGTACAGATTACGTGACAGCACAGATGAGAATTTTCAAACACCTCCTAGCAAAACACGGCCAGGAGACCATGACCAAATAACAATTCTTTAATGTCAGAGCCCTAACTAATAATTTAAGCATGAGCAGTCCTTGATAACCCATCAGATCTTCCAGCAAACACTGTGCTCCTTGCAGAATCCCCGTGCGCTGCTCTGACAGGGACAGCAGTAGCTACACACAGGCAGGCACACACCATCTTCCTCTTCTCTGCTCTTCATGCACCCAAGAGGATTTTTCTTTTAATTTTTTTTTTTCCCAGCAGGGAAAGT
This sequence comes from Apaloderma vittatum, assembly GCF_000703405.1. NCBI lineage: Eukaryota > Metazoa > Chordata > Aves > Trogoniformes > Trogonidae > Apaloderma > Apaloderma vittatum. The sequence continues at coordinate 3,829 of NW_009721860.1, read as the reverse complement.
ATTTGTATTACAGGGTATGAAACTAGTCCAACACGCAAGCACATTTAATTTGGAAAATGTGTGGCTAAATGCCACTTGTTATGGGATTAGTTAACAGCTGCAAGTCTGCTACTGTGGAAAGAATTTTTTTTACGAAAAAAAAGAAAAAGACAGAAAAGGATTTAACTGAGAGCCGGTATGTGCTGTCTCCCAACTTTCTCTGTGTATTTTCAAGTCACATCCAGTTTCTCAGCTCTTTCTGGGGTTGTCCTCACTTAACTGTCAGCTCAAGCTATCTACACTTAAATTAACTCCTCTCCAGTCAGTCTGCTCCAAACGAGAGCAGTCAGGCTGTGGAGTGGCCCCGGAGTTGGGAGTCGAGTTTAGAAGAGCCAGCTCAGCCCTGGCGAGAGGAGCAGCCCCAGCCCCTGCCCTGAGACGGGGCAGCCCCCGGGAAAAGCCCCCCTTGCCTGTAGCGAAAGGCACGCGCGCGAGCGTCAGGCGCCCGACAGCTCTGGAGTCGTACCCAAGCAGATCCCGCAGTGCAGACAGGCTCTAGATCACTTGTTAAAAACACCGGACTCGTCCTGAGTGTCCCATAGTGTCCTCCAGCAGTAAGCGCCGTTAACGAGGGAGAATATCATCTGTAACCCATCGGTCACACAAGGCAAACCCACCAGTCACCTCACTTTTCCTCTCCATATGGCCATGACCTCCCTGTGTGACCGCTAACAGACATCATCATAAAGATGCCAAGAAGCAGGTTTCCAGACCGTAACTCGCCCCCTCCACCCCCCCGCACCCCATGCCGAGGTGCCTCTCATCACTATCATGTGCTCTCCTCTTTCCTGCTCAGGAACAGCTTCTCTTCTCTTGAGCCCAAGCCTAATCCGTTCCGTACTAAGTGCACATCAGTTGCTTGAGGAACGACACAGCTCCAGCCCAGGGAGGCACAAGGATGAGTGAAGGGGAGGACACGAGCTGCCGAGCGCAGCAGAGGCAGCTTGGTTGGTGCCGCTTTCCCTTCTGGCCTCTGCATCTCACTGCTCCTCAGCCTGGGGCAAACCAACCTAAAAGGCTGTCAGTGCAAGGGCCAAGTCTCCGTCTGTCAGTCCCTATGACTGGTGTTACTGGAATTACCTTGGGGAAAAGAGATCTTATTGGATCTACTCGTCTGGGGTCAGGGGCACCTCTCACCTGGCTCCAGGCACAGGGTGCTCAGGAATCGCGATGACCCACAGCAGGGCGAGGGACGAGCGGTGGACATCAAAGCCCCGAGCTCAGAGAACGCAGGTGTGCCAGCGAGGTGTGGAAACGTGATCCCCCTGTGGCTGCACAGCTCCCGCTGGGCAAGGGGGCTGCAGAAGTCCTTCACTGGAAGCCCTGCCCAGGGGGGCTGATCGACTCCCAAAAGCTGCCTGTGTCCGTAGCTGTCCCAAACCAGGTGTCTCTGAGCAGAGCACAGTGTTTGCCTCCTTCACCCACGGCTTTGAAGGGCTCTTCCCAGCCCTAAGCCCTCTGGAAGTTCATCTCTCCAACTCAGAGCCTACGAGAGAAACCACAAACAGCGTACCAAAGGAAAACTGAAGGAAGTGCTCTGCAGGGGCTGACTGGGAGCACGCTTCTTAACGGCACATTTCTCATACGGGTGCCAATTCCTCGAGCCCAGCCTGAGTGAACGTGCCCCCGCAGCTGTGCAACTGAGCCCTGGCTCCTGCAGAAGGAGCATTTTCTTTCTTGAAGATCAGCCAAACCAGGCTGCACGTTGGTCTCGGGGAGGCCGCAGGGGATGCTTCTACAAAGGGAGCGGGAGCAGGACGCTGCCGCAGGGGCACCTCCGCAGCCGCCGCCCCTCTCAGCCAACGCAGCCAGAACCTGCGGCTGTGGCTTCCTCCTCAGCAGCCCCGGGTGGACTTGGAACATTGGACTTGGTGTGGGGGCTGTGCTGCAGCAAAATACCAGAACAGGGGCTGGAAAAGCCCTTTAAGAGATCTTTAAATAGCGCTGGGGATAGAAAGTGTATCTGTAGCTTTTAAGCCTATCAATATCTAACTCGCAGTGATGAATGGCAAAGAAGCACGGGAGCTCGTGGAACCTCGCAGGGCTGCGTAAGCCAACATTTGCCATTTCATTCCAGGAACAAACAGAATCCTCCCGAAATAAAAGCAAAATTAGGGCACTGTAACTCCTTCGAGCAAACAAGCCTCTGAAAGCCACGCGTGGGTTTGCTCCCTGAGCACCGTGGACGTCTCCGCACAACGGAGACACGGAGAATTGCGGTTCTAGTCCTGCAAAGAGCGTAAGCACGGCTTAAGTCCCACACACCAGCAGCTCCGCTGGGACCTGCTTGCTGCAGATGCTGCAAGGAGAAAATGACGTGCAGAAGAGAGCTGTAATTCCCTCAATTTTATCTTGAAGGGGTCCAGCCTGGGTAAGTTCTGTTTTTTGCAACTCTACAGTAAAATTTCCCTTTTCTGAGATTCCCTTTTAAAACCGACAAAATGAAAATCATCGTTTCCAAAGTTGGAGGTTTGCAACCTCACCTTGCCCCCCAGGGAGGCTAGTGAAGCCTTTTTCCATTTGTCCACATCTGAAATCGGGCCCACTTTAAGAGAAACCAGTGAGAAGCGGGTTTTACCATTTCAGAAATGAAAGGCATTTACCCTCAAGACAGTAAACCAGATCTTTTAAACCTTTCTGATGCAAGAGAGGAAATGGGAAGTTTACAAAAGTAAAGCCCCAGCCCTGCGCATGCAGACCTGATCTTCCTCGTGTGTGTAGTTCACTGAAATCGATACGATTTCTCACGAGCAAAGCCGCAGACGCACATAAACGTTTCCATATCTGAATCTTACATCAATGCTAAAGTTGTATTAGAGAAAAAAAAAATTCTTGCAATAAATTCAAAAGTTTACCTAGTTTAAAAATTATTTATGAATTACGTAAGAACTAACGTTCTTCATCAAATCATGTTCCTTAGGCATTCGTTTCAAGACAATCCCCACCCCTCCCACAGCCGGCACGTCTGCAGCGAAACCAGTTCCTTGTCAACCACCTTGCAGTGCCGAGCCTGCCGCGTCACGATGCTGCTTTACTCTGCCCAGGGCTGCAAAGGGCCCTCGAGATGGAAAAGCAACAAGTATTGCACCAAGAGGACAGCCAGCAGCACAGATCTGCAGGAATCAGCGGGACAGGACAGGTATCGCTTTCCACGGCCTTCACAGTGTCGTCTTTTCTCTCACTTTATGAAGCCACACGAAGTAAATCCCATCTGCTAACCATAAAAAATGAGAGCTATTTGCTAGAGACCTGATAATGTTTAAAAATATATAGTCAAACATCTCGCTAAGTGAAGGCATGATGAAGTAAAGTCCATATCTTACACTAACCTTCAAGGTAAAATTAATAATTAATTAGTAAAGCCAGGACATGGAATGATTGCTATCAATATTTTAATACTTTCACTGCTAATTTCATTCTCCCTCCGTAATCTGGTTTCTGAAAAAGCAAGAGAGCTACGTGTGCACTTTCAGCGCGGTACCCTGCCTCAGCCGGGGTCAGCGCTGGAGAGGACGTATCACCCAGACACGTGCCACAAAGGTCACTTCTGGAGAAACAAAAGCCAACGTCTGTCGCCTGGGTTTTGTCCTCTCCCTTCGGCAAATGCACCCCACGGCCTGTCACCACACCTGCTCCGAGCCAGGGGCTGCTCTCAGGCAGCCAGCAAGCGAGACCCCGGGGGGCGTTTCACAAAGATAAGCAAAACACAACCGAAAACTTCCCCAGGTGTCAAAAATACCTATTTCCCTGTCCCGCAGCCAAGCCAGGAAAGCTTTGGTCCAGGAGGAAA
>NW_009721859.1:0-448 GCF_000703405.1 Apaloderma vittatum | reverse complement strand
GAGGGCTCAGGGTGCCGTTGGGATTGCACCGGACTTCGCCCTAGCTGCCCCTGCGCTGCTGCCAGCATCGCAGGGGTCCCGTGGGTGCTGCTGGGGTCCTGTGGGTGCTGCTGGGCTGGGCACAGGGGCTCTTGCTGTGCCAAACCCTGGCCCTTCCGCTTGTGGCTCCCCCAGGACCTGGGGACAAGCGGGGACACGGGGACCCCCCACTGCAGAGGGGGGGAAGAGGAGCTCTGATCTTCAACCCTCTGGACACGAACTCCCCGCCCAGGACCACTCCCCAGCCTTTGGGAGAAGAGAGCAGCACTGTGCAAGGAACCCGGGGGGCAATTAATTCCCCTCCTCGTTTGTGCCTGGCTCAGCACAGCCCCTCGGGGGAACCTGGGGATTAAACCCCAGGAACCTCCCACTGGGCTGCACATGGTGCTGATGTGTGTCCCCCCCTCAA
>NW_009721858.1:0-275 GCF_000703405.1 Apaloderma vittatum | reverse complement strand
GTGCGAGCTGGCACGACTGCTTCTGTACGAGTTACCCAAGATTCATGGAGGAGAGCGTGCTGTTCCTGAAGCCTGGCCATGAATTTAACGTCTTATCCCCGTCTGAAGGCACTGGGACTTAGCCGAGAGCTACGGGAAGGTAACAGGGAGCTGGGGTGTGCATCTGCCCTCAGACACCTCTGCGCAACTCGTCAGATGCTCCCTTTCCAAGGCCCTGGCTGCAGCTCTGCAGATTTGCCCGTTACCGGCCCGTCCCCGCCTGAGGGCTGGCGCCG
>NW_009721857.1:5952-10188 GCF_000703405.1 Apaloderma vittatum | reverse complement strand
TTTTCCAGCCTCAATAATTCTGTGATTCCATCCCAGGGAGCATCCTCCTACACTGACCCACGGGGCAGACTCAAGACAAGCAGGGTCCCCAGAGCTCCAGCGACGCCTCAAGTTTCTCACGGCAGGTTGAAGAGACGACAAGAGTGCTTAAGGGCATTCTGTGGGCATCTTCAACATCAAATACAGACACGCTGCGAGGCAGGAGTTGAGAGGACGCGGATAGCTGATGGTTTTGGTCAGGTATCTAACCCCACAGGCTGGAAACTTCACTTCCATGCATTTACAGCGGAGGTCACAACGAATGCAACCACCTCTCCCAGTTCCTAGACACAATAAACTCTCTGCATCCAGCTTGGTCTACGTTTTACGGTTCTGTGAAACAGCAACACTTCTCCAGGAGCGGAAGATCCAAGGTACGCCGAGACGACCCACCAGAATCCTGCGACCCACCAGAATCCTGCCACCTCCTCCCAGAAGGCTCTGGCAGTGCTGCGCAGACGGCGCGTGCCCAACTGCCTCGCCACTAGCCAAGCGCCCAACGGGAGCCATCGGGCTAATTAACACACCGAGTTTAAGCACTCTGGTACGACCGAGGAGGGCGTGTTATAAATATCCCCGCTGCAGCCAGGACTCGCAGCATTGCATAGGCCACCCGCGGCGTTTAATAAGGGAAATAAGTGCGACAAGACACATTTCTCCGCTCCTCGGCCACCGACTGCGCTCAGAAAGCGGGACGCCCACTGCTCTAACAGCTCTGCTTCCTTCTATTAAAGGTTCCCCTCATTAATTATCATTACGATCTGCATCCCGCTCAGGACTTCCATTAACAAGAATTCCCGATGTAACACGACTATCGGGAACCGGTTAAAAACTGCGGCATGATGCCGGGGAGGGAGCAGGTGAGACAGCACAGTGGCTAGTTCGGGAAAGGGCTGCCAAGCCAAGCAGAAGCCTGACCTTTCCCGTCGAGAGCTCCTGTGAAGCGATAAACTTCTGCTCACTCGCGACGTCCTCGCCCCTCCCAGCAGCCCAGCTAAGCCCAGAGCTCAGGTCTTGCTTCTCCAGACTCACAAGACTGTAAAATGCATCCCTGAAACCACCAGCCCTCGGGCACTACGCCGTTCCTTCCAAGGAAGACCTTCTGCTCCGTTAACGCCAACTCCTTGGTGAGCAGAGGAATCCCCACGAGAAGTGAGAAGCTTCCCCTTCCCCAGAGGAGCTGGCCAGGTCACCCTCGTGGTGACTCCCGTCCCATCCTCTCCTGTCACCCCACAAGCTCCAGGAAGGAGAACGGCTTCAGGAGGTGCCCGCAAGACAAAGCCACGTCGCACCTCCAGGTCAGCTGAGCCCTTCGCCACCACGCAGGAAGCTCTGGGAACACACTCCAACCCATTCACTTCACAGTCCCTTGAGCATCAGGCCCTCCCGGGTGCAAGGGACCGCTCTGGTTTCTTCTGCTGCTATCTAGCGGCTTTATTGCGAAAGAGACATTTATATTCTGAGCACCAGCACTCAGATTAGCCGTGCGGGTTTCAGCGAGTAGAAAAGGTCTATGAGCGGAAAACAATGATTCATACAATCCAATTTGCTGATATATGCTCATCGGCTACACGCTGCTGCCTCCAAAGAGCCGTTTGCGCCGCCTGGGCTGACCCGCGGCAGATACAGGAGGCCGGCACAGAATTAGCATGCAGGGCGCGCGCCCCGAAACGTCGGCGCGCATTCCATCACGGCGTAATTAGAAAAACGAGGCGAAGAACCACGGCAAAGAGCAGCTCCCCCTCACAGCCTCTGCTTTAATTCCGAGCAACTACCCCACCATCCCCCAGCTTTCCAGCCTAAACCGAGGCAGGGAAGATGCACAGAAACACGCGGAGGACACCCGGATCAGCTCTTCCCGCCCGTCCTCCCGGTTTTGTTCCTGAGCACGGGGGCTGGACTCAGGCTGCCATCAACCCGTGGAGCCAAGCTGAGGACGACTGGTGAGGCGGGAGCAGGCTGCTAAAAAGATGTTCAGCCGGCCCATCCCTCAAAGCTGCTCTGGGTGTTCGATGTCATTCTGGAGACTGTTCTTTCCCAAGCTCATTTGCATTTTGGATTTCAGCCCACAGTCTAGTTACAAGAGACAGCTCTCACCTGCTTCCTGGCCTTCTCCTCCCTGGCCTGTGCCTTCATCTGCTGGACCTCCAAGGAGTCTGCCTTCCTCCTCCTCATGAAGAGGTCATGGTTTCCGATGCACAGCTGAAGAATCTGCTCCAGTCAAGGGTGAAGAGTGGAGAGAAACAGCCGTACACGTGACGAGGCGGTTTGTATTCTTGACACACACAAACACTAGAACTGCTTCAGTCTGATGCTTGTAAGCGCTGCCACCCACCAACCTCAAACCCTACGAGCTCTCATGCCCACAGGAGAGGCAGGGAGCCAAGGCACAGCTGAGTCCCACTATCAGCTCTTTGCAGAGGCCAAATTTCTGGTTTCCGTGCGACCAGCACAGCACATTTCTGGCAAGTTTTCTACCGGCCCTAAAAAGGCATCAGGCCAAATAACGAATCAAAGAACTCTACAGCTCGGACTGGTTTCCTGGATCTCACTGCACCTTTTCTTTAGGCTCAAGATGAACTTGCACCTTTTCCCAGCTGCATGTTTAAAGCATTGAGATTTAAAAAAAAAGAAAAAAAACAAAGAAGGAAAACCACTTTCCACCTTGGACAAACAGCAAGCTTATAAAAAACTTCCTTGGACATCTTTGCTGAAGGGTTTTGAGCATCAATGTGGCTTCCTCTGGTACACAAGCAGGACAAGGAAGGTGACAATACTAGAGGAGGGTTAGCAAAGAGTGGGTACACAGAAGAGTGAAAGCTCTTTTCAGCAACAAAAGCAGGCGTCTAAACTCAGGTTGTTTTCTAAGGGACTGATTCACACACTCATCTTCCATTTCACAAACCACAAGCGACTCCTCTGGAGTCAGAGGAGCTACAGCACTAAGAACGCGAGCAGTGCAGCGAATCAGACCTTTGCCAGGAAGCCCCCCTGCCCTACGGCCTGCGAAGTACACGCCAGCCTATAACCAGGACAGCAAAGTTCCCTCCCCTCTCCTAGGGGAAAAAATATCTCCCTCTGCCTCCTGCAGCTCCTTCGTGTGACTTAACACAGCGCACAGCTCCTCCAGACACCAAGAGCAGAACGCAAGCTAAAGCTGGGCTCTAACACAACAGCTCAGCGCAGCCCCCTCCACTTCTGTACGAGGGGAGTGTCCTCAGAGGGCTGCGACTCCGACAACAGCGCGTCCCCAGACAGGGAGAGCTACGTCACAGGACAGAATGGAAAAGATCCACAGGAGAAGGGGAATCTGGAGCAAAGTTTGGGGTGATGAGAAATTTTACTTACTAAATGTAGGTCAGCTGCAACACGAGGGGTCAGAAAGGAAGCACAAAAACAGGAGAGGGGCGAGAGGTTCAGAGGTTCTGTGAAGGAGCTTGACTTGAGCTTCCCCCTGCTCTTCTAGACGCTAAGACCGAGTTGTAATCGCTCTCCCAAATCGAATCTACAGCCAGCCAGGCCACCACGCTCCCTCCAACTGCTCAAAGGGAAAGCCCCAAAAAAACACTCCTGCTGCTGGCAATAAAAATTACTTTGTCTGTAGACTTACCAGCTTATTCACAAGCAGCTTTGAGGAATTGAATTTAAAAACGTCAATCTTTTTGTCCAATGGCTTAATCGTAAACTGAAAAGAAAAAGAAAATAAAGAGGGTGAGAGTTATCAGGGAACCACGCATTTAATAAAAACGGGAGCTATAAAAATCTTACTGAAAGCTCTGGCTCGGAGGAGGTCAGCAACATCAGACAAACAAGGCTGAGAGCTGTCCCCGTGGCTGTTAGCCAAGGAAGAGCTGGTATCAAAAGCAACCAAGGAGACAACTGTTCCTTGTCACAGTGTCACAGGAGCAGCGAGTGCTGTCCACCTACAGACTGCAACGCCCGCCAGCCCGCGCCCTCCACAGAGCACCTTGCAGAGACAGCTCCCGGGCAAGATGCTGCTCTCCTGGAAGAGGTCGGAAAACCCACAGGAGAATCTCCTGATGCTTCCCAAGGAAGAGCTCGTGGAGAGGGTGATCAGGCGTGGGATGCACTGCCCAAGGGAAGGGGGGGAGTCACCGTCCCCGAGGGGTTTTAAGGAGAGGCTGGATGTGGCACTTGGTGCTGTGGTCTGGCCCGTGTCATGGTGCTGGGTCACAG
>NW_009721857.1:0-5918 GCF_000703405.1 Apaloderma vittatum | reverse complement strand
TCCCTGAAGACCCCGCTCAGCCGCCTGACAGGCGGGCACAAGGGTTGTACGAGGAACGCAGCAAGAGGAGCTGCCGCCCTTCCCGCTGACACCTCCGCTCACAAGGCCTCCCCCAAAAGATTTCCCGTGTTCTCCAGAAGTCAGCTGTGCCTGCAATTCAAAACACTACCCCCTTGTTCCAATTGGTGTTTCCCCTCCACGTGTCAGCCCAACAGCTGTAACCACGGCCCGGGTTTGCCCGTTCCAAAGCGCTGTCGTCCCTCAGTGGGTCTCTTGAGAGGTGGCACTGCCAGACTCGAGAGCTACGAATAACACAGGCTCTGAACTAACAAAAGGATACTTGAAGAGACGAGGTGCTCCACGCCACCGCGATCTTTAAAAGGCGCGTGCATCTATTCCATGGCTCCCCTCTGCGCTACAAACCTCACTGCTCTATCAGGCAGCCTGTGCCCACTAAAGCAGCTCTATTTGTCAACACGCTGCGCTGCCTGCAAGGGGCTCAGCAGAGCTCGCCCTGGCACTGCTTTCTTTTGTCAGTTTAAGAACCAATCTTTGAAGATTTTCACACAGGCAGGCACGCGTGAACATCCCCAGACTCAGGCTCCGGCAGAAGCCACAGCAGGCACGGAAAGCAATAGCAGAAATAGGTCAGGAGAAGAATTTCAGTTAACAGTCAAGCTTTGGCACAACAGATTCCACCCCTCCGTCGTGTCACACCCAGCTATTACGCCTGTTCACTACGTCAGGTCTCCTCGCGGTCATCGTAAGCCAAGGATGGTTGACCTGACGGAAGGTGGCAGCGCTTGCCTCCAAGAGCAAGCTCTGTTACCAGCCTGTGTCACGGCCTGGTGACAGAGGCTTCGATCCCCCGATTCCCGAGCAGAAAGCTTCCACGGCGCTCACCCGCCGCCGGCAGGAAAGCCCTCGCAAGCCAGCAAGCGCTGGGCTGTTCCACAGAGCTGTGAAGCTCTTTATTTTTAAGGAGTAAAGGAAGTAAAGATAATTCCAGTGCGGCCTTACTGCTCAGAAAGCTTCACAAGACATGCAATAAAACACAGCTGATGAGAAACCTTTAACTTTTACCCCGATCGATATCACGTTTAGATTGGAAAACAATTTTTAATTAAGAAGTTAATTTTCTCCCTTATCACGAAGGCAGATGGTTTTCTGTGAGCAGCCACCACGCTGAAAACTGAGCAGATCAGTTTCCCCGCCACAGCCGATTTCACCGCTATTCTCCACTAGGTTTGGTGGCCAACGATTCAGAAGATGCCTACTTGCGCTCTGGATTTCATAAATCTCTAGCCAATCACGGGCTTAAATTACTCAACTCCTGAAAAAAGATTCCAGCTGTTACGCCAAGCCTGGCAGCCTGAAAACTCGAGAAGATGTGATGATATGGCAAGAGCTCTTCTTGCCAGGAAGACAACTCCTGATATTTCATGATACAGTAATATAGAGTAATATACATATATACACACTCAGCAATATACATATATACATGCACACACACACACAGAGTAATACACAGCGTAACATATACAATAAAGTAGAGATTTCAAATTTGGGCTAAGCACATCAACAACAATTTTGGTTGCTTGGCTTTTTTGAAAAAAAAAAATTACACAGTGAATTTGAACGTAGCCTAAAACCAAACAGAAGAATAGCTCCCAGCTGACCTCTTGTACGCCCACTCCCGGAAGGTTTCAGAGAAAGGCCCAGAATTAGGGGTTTGGTTGGTGAAGCTAAGCTAGCGATAGCAAGCACAGCTGACAGAGAAGCTAAGAGAAATGATTTTAAATCGCCATCGTGTTCTTACTGCTCTCAGAGGGGAGGGGAGACGTCTCCATACCTCTTTATCACTGTATGAGATGTTTCGGATCTCGTTCCACGGGAAGGAGATTTTAGGGGTCAACCTGTTGTCCGGGTCATAAATGTGAAGACCCAAGGCGTCAACTCCAAGGAGCAGTTCGGTGCCCTTTTTATTCTACAGGAGGGAAGAGAAGAGCAAGGAAGTCCTTCTACCCCACTTGGAAAGCCCGACACAAACCACAATTAGCTGCACCAAGCAGCCCTGAGCCGTGACCCACCAGCATTGCGTGGTGGCAGAGCTCCTGCCTCCCTGCTCTGCTGGCTTGCCAACAGCTCCGCTCAGCCCACGGAGACCAACACGAGAGCTGAGCCGGCAAGAAAACACGACCCAGGGACCTGCACTCACCCTAATCGCAAAATAGTTCACTCCGTACATCTCCAAGTCCTGAGCTATCTTCAAATATTCCATTTCAGCTTCGTCTCTGTCGGACAAAAAAAAAAAAAGGCCAGCGTTAGGATGTTTGGTAGGATTAGAGAGAGGGGGATGGTTCTTTCTGAGCCTAAGCACACACAAGGCTTTAAAGCTTGGACTCTCTCTTATCACAGAGGTCAAGCCTGTCTTTGCTGGCAGGATCAATAAAGCCCAACAGCAAATCCTACTCTGCAGCTTGTTGGCATCTTAACGCTGCCTGGCGAGATGCAACACTTCAAGGCTGGCTGCGTGCAGCTCCCAACAACTTCAGCCCAAATAGGGCTTTGCCCGGCTGGGAGGCCACTGTTTCAGATCCGTCTGACTTGAGGCTTATCCCACACAAGGAGCACTTGATCACCCGAGGCAGCAACAGCACCTCATCAGGCTGAATCCCCTTTCCCGGCCCAGGCAGGGCTGGGGGCAGCAGGGCAAGCAGAGAAAGCCCTTTGCCCTTTGTCAGTCCGCTGCAGCGGCGTGCCGGGATGAACCCTGCTGTCAGCTCATCCAGCTCCCCAAACCCCGGCGACCCCTGGGGTGAGGGGACTGGCCCTGCGGCACACACTCACCTCGCTCTGCCTCGGTGCTCTGCGTACCAGGCTGTTATCCTTTCCTCCCACATCTCTGGGGTCATCTGGTACAGGTTGATTACCTGAGATAGCGGGGGGAAACAGAGAGCAGGTCATGCCGCTGCTCTCCTCAGCCTCCTCAGGCCGCGTAAGCACCCGAGCCCCAGGTAACCCCTCCCGACAGGCTCAGCCCCTTGCTCAACCCTCCCAAGCTGTCACAGAACCACAGAGTGTTCAGGGTTAGAAGAGGCCTCTGGAGATCATCGGGTCCAATCCCCCTGCCAGAGCAGCACCCAGGCCATCATGAAGAGGTGCAGGCAGGATCCATGCAAAGAGAGAAAATTCTCCTCCCTGAATACATCTTTCTGGATTCCTCGCCTCAGTAAGGACCTGACAGCCCCACCGAGAGTCTCTCCACAAAGGGCTCTGCTAAACAAAACGCCACCAGGCTCGGAAACGCACTCCTCTGCTCAGCCCAGCTCCTCACCCGCTTTGGAAGCAACTCCTCTTGCGCCAAGAAGCCTCGCTTGTGGACGTTGGGATCGTAGTCGCCGTACTGGAAAGAAGCACAGACATCACGTCCGGCCCACGTTAACACCATGAGCAAGGAAAACTCTTCACGCTTCCACCCCCAGCCCCTGGGCAGACAGCAAATGCAGGCTGCTTACCGCCTTCCTGCACAACCCGGGAGAGCAGAGAACATGCGCTGCTCGGGGAATTTAACAACCGTATTTTCTTCGTCGTTTGATTGCTAATGGAAGCCAACATCCTCCCTCCACTCGTGCAGCAGAGGGGCAAGGAGAACAAAACTTCCCACCCTCAGCTGACATCCACCAGCTGGACTAGAGGATCCCTTCACACCAAATGATTCTACTTTAACTCCTATGCCCAGAAAGTGCTTCCTCCAGGGCGGCGAAAGGCTCACTCTAGAGCTGAGAGGTCCTTGCCCTCCCATCAGTAGCGGGACAAGGAGTGAAGACACAGACAAAAACCTGCCCCCAAAGGCTGACTGACACCAGTAATCTGAGGTGAGATGGGCAGGTCTGTCGCTGCTCACCGCCCTGATAAACAAATATTAAAAAAACCCACAGGAGCCTGATGGATTCCTCTCGGGCAGGTGTCAGCTTTTCTGTCAGAGGGTCTGTTGCTCAGCTGGGTCGTGGAATCCAAATCAGATCTGTTAAGTGCTTCCCTAATCAGGAGTATTTGTTTAGATTTACATCGTTTTGAGCTGCATATAAAGTGACTGAGAAATGACGCTGCTTCGTAACAGATTGAAAAGCCGAGCGTCCCCGCAGCGCGCATGAAAATGAAATTACGTTCCGTATAGCCTAAGAGGGTGGGAAACCGCCAGAGAGCGGCATCTTGAGCAACCTAGCGAGTCGGGAGAGGCCGCTGGATGCCAGGCACGTACGCGAAACACTGCCATTTCCATTCACCTGGCGAACAGGACTTCTGCAGCGACCTCAGGAATTACACAAGGCATTTGCTCGAGAGGGCGGGCAGCCCTGCCCGCCCACCTTTCCCGAACAACCTCAAGCTCGAGGAGTACGAAACGGTGACAATTTTTAAAGCTGTGACCAAGAGGCACACGGTGGTCACATAATAAGTGAGGAAGCTGGCTGCGCCGGCCTCCTTTTAATGTCAGGACCATCACGCTGGGCGCTAAAACCAGAGCTCAGCACCAAGAGTCAACACACAGAGTCACCCTCTCCGCTGCCCAGCGAGCGACGGTCTCGTAGACAAGTGGGGATTAAAGACATGAATATTGATTCGGAGCCAATGCTGCTGTGAAGGAAGTGCAAAACAATCAGCACTGACTCAGACTTCAGTTAACACAAGAAAAGCGCCCCGGGTTTCATTCAGGAGGGTGCTGAGCAGCAGCAACTGTCTGTCTTCTGAGGTCTACAGATGCTTGGAGCTCCTCGGAAAGCAGCGCGCTGCAGGTACACGTCCCTCAAACCCACATCAAAAGGGCAACGGTAATAAAACCGAGGCACTGGCAAAGGGAACAACTCCAATAACCTTGGAGAGACAGAAACGAAATCATTTTTCAGTGACGAAAATAAAATAGCAAATAGGATTAACGCGATTATTTTCCGTCGTGATCTACCGTGGAGATCCAAGACTAAGTCTGGATTATGTGATTTTCATGTGGTGAAAAATATTGCCGTGTCCCAAAGGAGTATTTGTACTGAGAGGGAGTCTGGATGAGGACATTAATTATTCACAAGTCAAAAATCAACAAATGGCTTAAGTTATTGCCGTATATGTTGGCTCAAATGATTCGGCAAACACACTTTTAAAGACCTTTCCAATTAAATCATTACTTCAAAACTGACACGGAGTTCCAGCTCCCGGCGTTTTGATACATATGATTAACATCTATCCCCTCATATCGTCCTGGATAAACACAAGCACGTTCAGCTTCAAACTATTAACACCAAGGACTGTTAGTGTGGGGAAGGAAAAAATAAAAAAGAAGAAACAAAAATAAAAGAGCCCTTGGCTAGTGGTACAAGATTTGCAGGGCTGGGAGGGCTGCAGCATGGCAGCGACGTGCATTTAAGGGGCAAGAAACCTAAGAACCTTCTGGATGTGACCATTTTTTCTTCCAGGATGCATTTTTCAGCAGATTCCACGTCTCTCCTGTGGACTAATTTAAAACCTGAACCGTCTCCAACATCCGAAAGCAGCGTGGGTGGTTTGAACGTGGGGCTAGAGGGGAAAACACCAAGTAGCTCCCCAAATGAACACAACGATAGCAAAATAAATAAGCTTTTCTTTTTATGACCCACACGTTTACTTCATTACTGCAGGTATATATTGACCTGGTTGTCAATCGAATGGCCACAAATATGTCGCTATGTCAGGCTATTATGCCCCTAATCATGCAAATCAGCGCATTATTAGTGAAATTAGTCTGCTCAGTGGCTGCTTTCTTGTCCAGAAAGGACATCGTTACCCTATTTAATTATATTAATATCTTTCTTCCTAGCTCTGTACTGAAGACATGCTTTCAGGTTTATCTTTTGCTGAAAGGAGAAGGGGGGAAAGGAGAAGGGGGG
>NW_009721856.1:0-11124 GCF_000703405.1 Apaloderma vittatum | reverse complement strand
ACCTCCGCCGCCATTGACGTGGGTCCCAGGGAGGGCACAGGTACCCTCAGCAGGTGCCACATAAACACTGTTTGTGTGGATGGCTCCCACGTGTATGATGAAGCATCGATCCCGGCTAAGAAGAAAGGCTTTCGATCGTAGAATATTGGGACTGGTTTTGCTAGGGCTGGTGTTTTCTATAAGGCAAAATTCCGTAGCACTTTAAAGCATCCACTGGCCAGTAAGAGGAGTATCAACCCTGGCACATAAATTAAAGTGCTGTAAACACGACAGTCTATGGACCCAGCTGCTAAATCTGAGATCTAGTTCTCACTCTACACAGTCATATGAGCTTGGCTACACCCCAGGGGATGTGAGACTGGCCTGCAGGGGTCCTAACTCCCTGCCTGCTCCCCTCAGCCCTCTCTCCCCACAGCTGGCAGTAGAAGATGTGGTACCCGACTATGAGCAGATAGGAGCATTATGGCACATGGAAGTTATTTCCTTGCTGTTCTTCCTCTGCCAGCACTCAACCTGGGCATGGCCCAGCAAAGAGAAGCTGCTTTGCGTCCCCTTGTTAGTCCCCTGGTCTGTGCTGTGTGGGAATACTTCCATCCCTAATGCAAGTCTCAGTAGACTGAAGACATCCAAGCAGCCCCTGGGACAGCAGTGCTTCAGGAGTGCCCTCAGGATACCCCATGCAAGCAGCTCTGGAGGTGACAGTGCAAGAGCAGGGAGAGACAAAGCAGGAGCCATTTGTTTCTGATTTGCTCGTGTCACCAGAGCCAGTGGGATGAACTGGGGCTACGTGCCAACAGGCTCTCCATCCACAGACAGGAGCACACGTCTTCCGAGTGGCTAAGTTCTCAAGCGTGCCGTGAGGAGCAAATACAGAAACAGGCGTGAAGCCATTTGCAGTAACCCAGTCTTGTGGAAAGCAGAAATTCCCAGTTCCCACTTCCCAGTTTTCATTGCGTACTGGAGTTTTGGTCAAGTTTCTCCTGCCTCAAGCAAGTCTCAGCAGCAGGGCATCAGCAAGAGCACTTGGGATGCAGCTGTCATTAGGCCAAAAGTATCGGTTGGCATCTTTGGCTCTGCAGCTTTATTGCAGCACAGAAAGCAAGCACGCAGAGGAGCACACGCGTGGAGCACAGTACAGACATGTGTGGGCATCGGTGCATTGCTTCCCAGCTCTGCCACTCATGGAGCCAACACAGGGACAAACACGGCCAAAACCAGAAGCTATGTGGCACTGGCTATGGGCTGGGTGCCTGAGGGAAATTGCTTGGCCTCACTCCAGTAGCCAAACCCCCATTTTGGCCCATTTCCTTCTTTAGAAACCTCCTGAGGCACTGGTGCACTACCCTTGGTCCTGTTACCTGAACATTTCACAGCACTGAGTGTGTTTTTTCTCCCAGTGCTGCAGGGAAATGCTAAGATCCTACACACTTTCTAACGTGGCTGCAAGGGTCTGCTTGCCTGGCATGAGCCACCCTGAGGGACATCGTCCCCTGGCAGCACAGCCTCCCTGCAGCAGGCAGGGGTCTGAGAACAGAGCAGCTGAAGGCAGGGGTGAGACCAAGGGCTCACGAGGTGTTGAATTCGGGCCTCCCATGGCAGCGGCTAGCGGCACGACCATTGAAGCATCCATTCGCTCGCTGCATCGCTACACTTCCTCTGAACTCTGCAACCCCCAGCGGCACTTCCCTTCCGGGCAGCACGCCCTGGGATTCCCGCTCTCCCAAGGAAACCCACGCTCCTCTGCCGGCAAGCGGGTCACGGAGACCACCTGGCCCGCTCTGCTTTGCAGGTGCTCTTGCTCAGGCTGGGACAGAGGGAGCTCCCTTATCAGGGAAAAATATCCGTGTTCCAGTAATGGGCAAATAAGCTGAATTCCCTCCTTCAGCATCTAGTGAGGCCAGCAGCCAAGGGGAGGTGATGAGGCAGGAGGCAGTGCAGGGAAGCTGGGTGTCCTGGCAGAGGCTGGACAGTCAGTGCCAAACTGGCTATGGCAAAGGCTATTATTTGATGCACAGGAGAAAAGGTTTGAGTCACACCCTGGTTTGTCCAGAGCTCTTATTAACAGCTGATGGAGAAATCTCAGGAGAGCAGGATCTCCAGGTTGCAGGAGAGGCTTCGGACATGTGATCTTGCTGAACAGGAGTAAGAGAGCATCTCTGTTCCCTCCATACTCAAACGCACTCCTCGCCCTCAAGACGGCTATGACGCTAATGAATTCCTATCACTTACGAGCAGTGAATAAGTGCTGTAAATGAGACAGTGTCTCCTGGCAGTAAGGTGGGCAGAGCCTTCACAGTGCTCCCCCAGGCTGGGCAGGACTCAGGTTGCTGCCTTGCAGGCAGTGCCCTGTGCCCTTCCTCCAGAGAAAGCTGTGATCCCTCGACCCAGGGCAGCAGAAAGCACCAGTGTGGTTCCACCAGCATCCGCTCACAGCTCTCCGGGTGCTGCCCTGGGCACCTGCTGCCAACACAACGTGGGGAGCTGATATCCTGCTGTCCCTCCCCAGGCGCTCCCTCTCCCCTCCTGCCAGGAGCCAGCCACCTAATCTCTGTGCTTGATTTAGGCGACCAAATTTACACCATGAATAATGTCCCCTGACTTTGTCTCTGGGATCATTTAAGTTTCTTGGTCTTAGTCACAGTAGCTGTGAAATTGCTGTGCTGGATGAACTCATAAGTGTTAGATTACTGCCATACTGGTAGCTGGATAGAAGAGGAATAATTCCCGAGGTTTTTAGGAAAAGGATGGGGCCATCTAGTTCTGCATTTGTCCCTTCTCAATATTAGCGGGCACTGCTGAGGGGAGTCCTGTTGTCTCCAGGACAGGGCAGCTGCAGGCACTCTGGAGGTTGGGCTTAGTGTTATGGCAACTGCCAGAAAAATGGTTTGAAATCAGCAAGGTGCAGTTCAGCAAGAACAAATGCAAATATAAGGCAAAGTGAGACGTAGGTAGAAGAACTGGGGAATAACCAGCAGAATGGCAGGGAAAAATCTGGGGGTTGCAGAGCATCGTAAACTGAATCTTCGCCCGCAGTGCAGAGGTGTCGCAAAGGGGCTGGGCAAGGCAGAGGAGACATTTGCCCTGCACCGCCTGCGCAGGGCCAGGGCTCATTCAGACCCCCAGGTCCAGAAGTGGAAAAGTCCAGAAGAAAACAATACAAAGGAAAAATACGCAGGGTGAAGAAGTTGAGTCCATTTAGCCTAGAAAAGAGAAGTCTCGGGGGCGGGGAGTGGGTGGGGAGGAAGGAGCACTCTGATACGTTGTAATGGAAAGGGTGGTCAGCTGTTTTCAGTGCAGCCAGCCCAGGGTAAGAAGCAGTGGGCTCCAACTGCAACAGAAAAGGTTCAGGTCTGTGGTTTAAAGCCAGATGAGGTTAAGAAGACCTTGGGATGGGCAGTTCAGGAAAGTTATTGAAGCCCATTCATATGAAGTGGCTGGAAACAAACCTCTGTCAGAAAGGGTCCATCCTCTGTAGGATGGGTTAGTTATGTTCCCAGCGTTTAGATAAGAAAAGGACAATTTTTAGAAAAGCTACTGAGGTGGGCTGCTCAGAGCCTGGAGAGCACATGGGGCACTTCTCAGCCTTAGCTGCAACCAGTTCCTTTGCCTCCAAAGCCCATAAATGTCCCTACATCTCACCTGTGCACACAGTTTCCTCAGCACAGGCGGCTGACTCTAACCTCCTTGCAAACCTGCTGCTCCAGCCCTCTCACTCGCTGCAGGTTTACAACAGCAATGTTCAAAACTGCATCTCACCCCGTCCATCTCACTCATCGTGTTTGCATGACCGTTCAGTGCACGGTGCTATTTAAAAGTCCAACCTAGAGCAGCTACCAACTTACCTCCTGTAAACAACTGGGGTTGGGTTTTCTTCACATGTAGCTCTTTATCTACCAGACAAGCTTCTGCCCTGTGTCCCTCTGTCAGGACGCGTTGGTCCTGTCTGCGACATGGGCATCTTCCCCAGCTGGCAGGATGGCGTGTCTCCATCACCAGGGCTATTTCAACTCGCTGAGATGAATGAGTGTGAGAACCAGGTTGTGGCAGGAGAGCTCAAGGGTAGTCACACTAAATCCATTCCACCTAGCAAAGAGCAATCGCCCATCACACAAACACTTTCAATCCTTACTGGGTGCAACCTAATAATGTACAGGAAATAGGTACTTTACACCCCGAATGTCTGATAAATGACAAGGGCTGTAAGTCAAGCACACAGAAGTATGGAAATCCCAGAATTAGCTCCCTTAAGCACACTTCATTTACACCCTTGCGCCACATAACATGCCGTGCTATATAACTGCGTGACCCACAAGGGCTTCTTCCCTGGGATAGCTGCGTTACCTTCATCACTGCCCTGTGGTCAGAGCCTGCTCCGACATCCTGCTTTTCTGTTTCTTCATGGACTCTTTCTAGTGCTGGTCACTTCAACACTGAGTATTTCAAAGACGTTAATAAAACTGTTTCCTCAGCGACCTTTTCAGATGCAGGGATGGAGTTATCCCTATTTAACAGTTGCAGAACCAGAGACAAAGATAGATTTGGGTCCTATGTACTCATTCCTTTCAACACACAGTTTGAATCAATTAGGATCAAATTTTGCAGTGTTTTTGGCTCTATACAGCACCCTATTTAACCAAACCTCAGCTCCTGATGTCTGTGACTGCAGCTGCAAGCTTTTAGCACTTCTGTAAATCAGCTCTGTCAAATGAGGAAGACGTGGCTCCTTCTGTGAAAGCTCTTGCTTATGTGGCTCGTCAACTCACAGAGTAACTTTGAGGCAAGGGCAGATACAAACCCAGCTCTCCAGGGAGGCACTAAGTATCTACCCTTCTTTCTTTCTGCTTCACTGACTGGATAGGAATTTCCCAGTCCTGCTAAGAAAGGAGGCAGCCTAACTGACCAGCTCATCGCTCCCTCCAGCTGAGGTCCAGCCTGGGCACTCAAGACGTGGCAATCCAGGGCAAAATGCAGGAGGTGATTGTAGGCGCATGTCAGCTGAAGCTGAGTTGTACAGGCAAACCCATTTTTGGCAACTTCTAGCTCTTCAGTACTTGGCTTTGCCACTTTTATATTTGGGGTTTTTAATGTAATTTGTAATGCTTTTAATCTTTATGTTTTAAAAGAAGGAAACTATAGAAAGGAAACACCAGCTGTGATAGCTTTCTGATATGGACATAGAGCTTCAGGTAGCTGGGGCGAGTCTGACCCCGCTGGAGGGGGAGAGCAAGCCCGGCCAGAGCCTCCCAACCGAAAGGCCAGCAAGAGGTTGTCAGGGTCTGACATCCAACACACAAGGGAGTTTCAGTCTCAAGACAGAGATAATTCAAATTCACTCCAGGTGAACTGAAGGGATGAACCACCATCTCCTTCTTCTGTCCCGTACATATGGCCTAGTTGGGTAATTAGTTGAGTAATCTCTAATCTGTTCCTGGCAAGGACTTAGCAGCTCATGAGCAAGTACTCAGATGTGCACAACTCACACAACTCTCCAGGTCAGTAGATCTCAAATCCTGGTAGAGTACATCTGTTTAAGGCCAAACTTTCACTGCTGTCTTCATAGGCCCTGTCTACCTTCTGCGATCAGGTCAGAAGCAGACCCGACCACCCAGCTGTGCTGGATACGTACACCCTTGGGGCATCAAAAAGGCTCGGCTGCCAGACAACTCCCCCCAGCCAGCCAGGGCTTCTCTGCTTCCGCTGCCTGGGCTGAGCCCACCGGCTGAACTATCCAAGCGCATGGACGGGGCGTGCGGAGGGTGCAGATGTTGTCTGACGGTTTGACTCATCTCGGTGGCAGTCTCGTTCAGTGATGATGGGGAAGGCCCAAAGAGGAAGGGCAGTGACCCGTTTAACCAGAAGGGCTGATCCACCCAAGGCTAGACTTACCGGTGCTGACAGGGGGCCATAGCCCCGGCTTTCTTCGTGCTGCTCAGTTCGCACGTTTCCAGGTTGCACAAGGGCAGGAGAGACGCATGGCTGTCCAGCCCTGCAACCGTAGTATCAAGACCCAACATTGGGCCTCTGCTAGTGCTGCAGTGAATCCAAACACAGCAACTGAGCAGCAACAGTTGTGCCCACAGCCTGATGGGGCATTTGATGTTCACTGGGCATTGGTTGCAGCCGTGCCCCATGGCATGAGTGTGGAGGGTGAATGCATTACTTGTGTCCCAAATTTATCCATGACTCTTGAGCGTCTTACATGGCTGGTCCGTGAATCCTTTCAGAGGAAAACGTTCTTCAACACAACCCATCACCATGAAACATGTTCAAGCCTCCCAAGGACTGAGTACAGCCTATTTAGGATGTGTTCTCGCAGCTAGACTTCGAGACACCCATCTCGGCAGGAGACGACTGTGAACAGCTGGTACAGTACTCCCATTCCAACGGGATCTGCTTCACTTCTGGCTTGAGGGGGGTGTTTACATTGGCTCTCCCTTCTCCCATCTCACTTGATGGGAACAAGTCCTTCCCAAATCCTTCAGCTCACGCAGCGTGGCTGGAGGAGGTGTTCAGTACAAGTAGCTGCGCCGATGGGCATGTTCGCAGCGAGCTTGTGCCCAGGGCGTGCGTGATGCTCGCACAAGCAGTACCAGAGCACAGCACATTGGAGGCGGCACGGGGGGAGGGCAGGCAGCATGGAGCAGGATGGCTGTGCAGAAGATACACCTGGTGCCCATGCAATTAACGCTGATTAGCAGTATCACACCGTCGGACTTATTGAATCACACACAAATGTGTATAAGCCCTGTCTGCCCTGTGCTTTCCACTATCACATTTCAGTGCCCCAACATGACAGAGGTGCTCCTTAACCAGCCTCCCGGGGCATGGGCTGCTTTTCCTACAGCCTTGGAAGTGGCTGCCCACACCGGTGCCCAGACCCAACTGGCCTGGGGGTCTCAGCGGCACCGCATCCCCAACAGTGTTATGAAGGGGGGAATGAGGGAGAAGTGCTGCACCCTAAGCTGTGCCAGAAGTGCTGCTGCAAGGCCCTGGCTTGAAGAGCCGGTTCCCTTGTTGTCGCTAACAACTGCCAACATTGGCTTCAAAGAGAAGACAGAAGAAAGACAGAAACTCCTTCCTACCCTTCTTTACCTGAACCCCGAAGTAGGTGCCCGAGAACTGTGCCACCTTCTGTATTTTTTAAGCCAAACTTTTTGACCTGAGTTTTGGGTATCCTTGTTTTTTGTATCAATACCTGATCCTTCGCAAGCGCTCTGAAACTGTTGGCCAGTGGGGCGTCCTGTCCACCTGCACAAAGCAGTTTGCTGGCTCTGTGAGAAGTGTGTCAATTTACCAGTTTGAAATGAGTTGTCTTTCCATTTCTTTGAACATCTTGTGAGGGGGTGAGCAGAAGAACAGACTTATCTCTGAGCCAGGCATTGCTCTGCACATCTCTATCATGCGGCATTTCACTAGTTTCCGCTCTAAACTAGTGGGACTTTTAGTCTCCGCATAGGGAAATTTTCCTGCAGTCCTAATTTAGGTCAGCACTCATCTTTGGATATCTTGTGTTTTCAGAGTGGGGCAACCAGAAGCAAACACAGCACCCCAGGAAAGCTGCCCTACAGTCATCTATGATGGCATTACGGTTATAAAGGATGGATGTACTCTTCTTCATCTCATCCCTTACGCAGCCTTCCTCCTTTCCCCACTGCTGCACAGTAAGCAGGACCCACCGGGTAGCTCTACCCTGCATTTGGAGCACAGCCCTGGACCCACTGGCACTCTCACCTAAATCACCTAGGTGCCAACTGGTGCTTAGGCAGGGCCCAGAGTGTGGCTGGGAGAAATGCTGAGGTTCTGCTACCTCAGCATATGAACCCAGCCATTGGGCAGCCTCGGCCCTTGCAGCCACAGCAGGTGGTTCCTACAAGGTGAAAAGATGTGCCCCAAACCCCCACCTGAACAAGGATCCATGTCACACACAGAGCGGCCAGGCAGGGCACGCTGGCAGCTTGCATTGCTCCTAAAACTTGCGCATGTGAGCCAACAACCTGCAGCGTCCTACTGGCAGCGGAGCAGGAACCTGTAGCCACATTTAAGTTAACTCTGGACCTCTCCCTCACAGACATAGCGAACACCTCACACCTGCACCCAGGGGAGTTTGTTTGAACCAGTGAGTTTGCTTTTGCCAACCCGTTACGCTGGCAGCATGGGGTGCCATCATCCCGCCCGGTCACACAGCAGTGCCAGCACACAACAGCACCTTGACTATCTTAGCCACTCATCCATCATCTGCTGGCTGCAGTTGGTGAATTAATCAGGTCACTTAGCTAACAAGGAAGGTCTGCACATCAAAAAGGGGATGCCTCATTCATAACGCGGTCTGTGTAATGCGTTACACAGCAGTGACTGCCTGGCGCCCACAGAGTTTGCCTCAGTCCCAGAAGCTGGTAGCCCACCTACTGAGAGGCACTTGCCAATACTCAGGTTCGCTGTAGCGCAAACCCCCTCCTGTTAACTGTCTGGTCGCTGGGAGTTCAGCAACACCTTGCAGTAAACTGCCAGTAGCTGTTTTATCCTCCACCAAAAACTATGTGTTAGCCTGCGGCAGAGCTTTGCTGCCCACTCCCTCCCGATGACCCTGGCTGTTTCAGCACAAGCAGATGTCCAGCAGATCCAGTCAGCCTAGATGATGGTGCTGGAATTGGGGCCATGGTAAAGCAGAGGCAGGAACTGCAATGTCAGGAGTCAGGACTTCCCCTGACGGCACCACAGATGACAACTCAGCAAGTTCATTCTGCAGAAACTAGATAACATCAGCACAAGGTGGTGGTTACTGGCAAAGGATCCTGTTCCTGAAGCTTCATCTGAGACGTGACAGACTGCAGTGAAACCTTGCTGTCACACAGACCCAAACTCTGTTTTTGCTGAGACCCATGTGGGCTTCTGGAATTAGCTTCTTGCTGGTATTTCCTATGAGCTCCAGCTTGCAGTGCTGGGAGCCAGGGCTAGAAGAGCCCATTAGCTGGCTATCACGGGGCCTTTTTGTCTAGGAGAGCCCCTCCAGCTGGGCAGGGATGTGGAACTGTCAGTCCTACTCATGGTCACCCACCTTCTGCCTCGAGTGGCAAGTGTGTTTCCTCCTCCTCAAGGGGCTAACCTTTCCCCAAACCCCATGGCAGCCCACTCATGCTCTATGCATGGACAGCTGGACACAGCGCGGGAGGGAGGAAAGCTATTCCTTTCCTGATGGGGAACTGAGAGCCTGTCTGCGCAGAAACATTCAGAGTGGCTAAGCTGTATTAAACCTGGAAGCGACTGAAGTGCAATAAACTCCTTGGCAGTTGCTCTTATTGAGAACTGAAGTGGTCTTGGTACTACTGGGCTCACTCTCTTCCCCCAGGGCAGGCTTTGTTCACAAAGACCTTGTCACCACTGGCAGTTATACCCACTGCCCTCTCTGCCAGATGCATCCCCTGGGCTGGGGTCCACTTGAGTTGGCCACTCCACTTAAGAAAGCCAAATCAAACTGAATCCACTTTAACTCAGTAGCAGGGCATCTGGTGGAAGGTTTTACATCACCACACTAGCTCACTGATTTAGCTAATGTGGATTAACATTTTGCACAACCTTAACCAGGGACAAGTGACCCACCTGACTCTGCACCCGCCAGAGCAGCTTCCCAGGCCAGGCAGGAGCATGGTGCCACGGGAGCAGGGGATGCCCATGGTCCCATTCCCACGGCTGGTGCCAGCTCCCCACCAGCTCACCCCCATACTCCGATCGCTGGCAACCACTAATCACAAATACGCAAAAAATGCGCAAAAGCACAGGAGCCAGGTGATATTTCCAGGCTCAGGGAATCGGTGTTCAGTTTTTCTCATTTCTCTGTGATCACACTGGCAATGCAAGAGTTTTCCTCAGCTCCATCCCTGCTAGCCAGCTGTGGGCTGTGCCAGTCTGGCACCCATGGTAATCAAAGTAGTTTCCATGTGTCTTGGTAAGTATCAAGGCTGGGGATTTTTGGGGCTTGTTTTCCAGTTGAGTAGAAGAACCAATAAGGTCAAAGACAAATGAATACCTGCTGCCCTTAGCTCAGAACGAAACAAAAGAGGCAGGTCACTGGCAAAGGTTAGTTAATACCACTTGCCACAATGTCACGGAGTTGTCCTCGGCCCCTGCCAAGAAGGGCAGGGGAAGCAGTTTTTCAAACACAAAGTGAGAATGATACTAAGAAAAATTGCAAAGTAAACGGTCTCCGGGCGTCCTTTGCCCAAGACTGGCTGCAGGCCAGAGCAGCTCACAGGAGCTGGTGCCTGTGGGAGCACAGGGGCAGCGGGTGGGGAGAGGGTGAGGAGGAAAAGGAGGGAGCCGCAACTAAGCTTTGGGGAGCACAATGGTCAAGCTCAGCTTGACTACTCCAGGATGAGCTGACTGCAGGAGACAAGGGTGAGGAACTGGCAAGACTGGGGACCCTTCTGCTGAAACCAGGTTCCTGCTGCCCATGGGCTCTGCCACTTGTCAGGGGGGCAGTGAGAGGAAAGGAGTCAGTCATGGAGCTTGGAGCCAGGAAGCACCAGCAATGATGAGCAGACTCATGTCTGCTCATGAGCCTGACATGAATGGTGCTGGAGAGCAGCATGAACCATAAAATCACAGAAAGGTTTGGGGTGGATGGTACCTTTGAAGATCATCTAGTCAATCTCCCTGCCACTGACAGTCATCTTCCACCAGGTTGCTCAAAGCCTTATCCAGCCTGACTTTGAACACTTCCAGGGATGGAGAATCCACAGCTTCTCTGCACAACCTGTTCCAGTGTTTCACCACCCTCATCACAAAAAGTTTCTTCCTCACATCCAACCTAAACCTGCCCTCTTTCAGTTTAGAACTGTTGCCCCTTGCTCTGTCGCTAGAGATCCTGGTCAAAGTTCCCTCTCCATCTTTCTTGTAAGCCCCCTTTAGAAGCTGCAAGGCTGCAACAAGGTCTCCTTGGAGCCTTGTGTTTTCTAGGCTGAACAACTCCAGCTCTCAGGCCTTGCTTCATCGCAGAGGTGCTCCAGCCCTCTGGCCCTTCCTCTGGGCCTCCCCAGGGCCCTCGTACAAAGCCGGCGCTCCGGGACAGACACCGGGACTCCCCGGCACAACCCGGCAATGCCGGAGAAGGGCCGTGGGTGCGGGGGG
>NW_009721855.1:1367-3576 GCF_000703405.1 Apaloderma vittatum | reverse complement strand
GGGGCGAGCACGTAGCCTGGTCCTGCGCCGCGTGGGACCCATCTCCCTAGCGCTTAATTATTGATAACCGCCACTTTCCCTGGCCAAAGCCACAATTTGCCACGATCACAGGGGGGTGGCAGCTCCAGCCTCCTGCTCCGGCAGCTGCAAGCCCTCCCCCAAGAGCTCTGTGTCCCCCCTTCCACAGGGACCCCAGGGGCAGACCTGGGACGTACTGTAGGGGATGCGGGGGCACCCGGGGCAGCCGCGACTGGTGGAGCTGCAATGGGCAGAGCTCTGGGAAGGCTGAGCTTCAGGAGCCGCCAGATTCCTCCCGATTTTAGATTTCTTAACCGTTGGATTGTTTGCAGGGGGGCTGGAGGCTGAAATCGTCCGATAAGGCGAAGGTTCGCCTACTCCTCCAGCTGTGTCCCAGGGCTGTCCGCCAGCTGTGAACAAAACCCAAGAAGCTCAGACAGCAACACATTTAAACATGAACCCCAAGAAACCCAAAACTCCCACGTCTGGGGCTGAAGGGGAGCTGTGTGCTGAATATAGTCTTTTTTTATTGACTACTTTGGAGTAGAACAAACTAAATACATCTGTAACAGTTTGGGTTCCTTTATACAGTACATTAAATAAGTTATGCACAGGAATGAAGTAACAAATTTCTATTACAGAATTTAAATGTCAAAAAAAAAAAAACCAACAAAAAAACCCCTCAACCCAATGTCTTCCCATGTCCGAATTTCACATTTATCATTCCATGGTTTAAAAAAAAAAAAAGGCAAAAAAAGAGCAATCATTCTAATCATGACTGTTAGTATTTCATTCATTTACACTGGGGTTAATTTTAATACACGGCCATCAAAGTTGCATGAGAATTACGGAAGACAATCTATTTACAAGCAGTTTCTTCCAGCCCTGCCCTGCTCCTTTCCACACCCGACCTCGCCGTGCTTGGTCGCCGCGGACCCGCAGCGTCGGGGAGGGTTGGGACCGCGGAGCAGACATGAGTTACCTGAGGCTGCTCCCAATTTGCACGTGTGTCCCCACTGCTCTGGTGTTCCCACAAAACCTGAAGCGTTTGCTCCACCAGTGATGTCTTCTGGGGGTCACAGGGGGAAGATGATGTCTTGACCACCCAGCGACTTCATGGCTTTTTTACATAATAAAACCTTGAAGATGCAGGAATCTTCAGCAGGTCGGTCGCTCACCAGCCCCAGCGCTGCAAACTCGACAGCGATTTGTTAGATCTGGGTTATCCGCCTCCAGTTGAAAAAAGCGATCAAAAATAATTCAGGAATTACTCGCCTCATGGGGCTGCAGCCCAGCGGTTGTACAAAAATGCTCACGGAAACTCGGCTTCGCTGAGTAGGTGTATTTTTTATCTCTGAGCCTGCATTTTCCAAGGGTCTCTGGAGGCCGGACGAGGCGGTGGTGGCCGTGCATTGTCGGGGTTCTCCAAGGGGAAGAGCAGGAACCCCAGGGGGTACAAACCAACGTGGGACACCGAGTCCTGCGTTTAATAGTTTGGCCAATGCATGTGGAGAGAGAACAGACTTTAAATACCCTGTTGCAATCGTGTGAGGATCCCTGTTGTTAAGGGCAGTAACTCTCAAACCAACAACTTCCATGCAGCGAAAACAACGAAACCACAACACTTCCTGCATAGCGAAATAATGGTACCCGGGTGGAAAGGGCAGTAACTGCCCGCTCCCAGCCCAGATCTGCTCAGCTCCTTCCTGCTGCAAAGGTCCCGCCCCAGGTAACACACAACTGTCTGTCCCGGCCCAGAGAGCGATTGAACCCAGGCCATCCTGAAGTGACCGGCCGTGCTTCCCTGGTACTGACATTCGGTTTAGAGCCGACGAATCCTCTCCTCCCTCTCTGCCATCATCAGCTGCCAACCTGTGGGCAGGAGAAGAGGGCTTGGCTTTTGCCATCGCGCTAGAGGGTGAGATGTTCTTGCTGGGAAATTGGGTCGGGTCTGCTCACAGCAACAACCAGCCAGGACGGCCGTCTGAGGCACTGCTGTCCGGGAGCCAGGAAGAGAAAGAAATGCATATTATGGAAGAAAGGGAGCCCAAGGAGGAAGCAGCTCAGACATCTCAGGAAAGAGCTCGAGCATGTTTGACCTGTGAGGACAGGGCTCAACATCTCCTGCCTGTGCCAGCAGAGCTCTTCACACGTCCGGATCCCCCCAAGCAAGTGCCCAACCTCCTCCAGG
>NW_009721855.1:677-1290 GCF_000703405.1 Apaloderma vittatum | reverse complement strand
CGGGAGCCACACAAGAGGAAAAGCAGAAGGAGAGGGCAAAGCCCGAGCATCGTCGCTCTGAGGAGGCGATGTGTCAGATGTGTCAAGTGATACAAGTCACTGCAGGGCGGGGGTTTTTTGGCTTAAAAAAAAAAAAGAAGAAAACAACCACCAACCCCAGGATAACTAATCAAACAGACCAACCCAAAACTTCCCCTTTAGAGTCCATTCGTGTCTATTGCTGTCACGGATGCTGGGGTGGAGGACCGGGAGGTGGCCGCCGAAGTCTTCTCGAGGGCCGGGCTGGGCACGCCGTCGAGGGTCTTGGTGGCTGCCGACCGGCCCGTGGGCAGAGCCAGCGGCTTGCTCTGGCCGTGCAGGCCTTGGCCGCAGATTCGGTGGTGCCTCTCCCAGTCCTTGTGCTGGCAGAAGGAGCCGCAGTACCGGGCGATGTTGCAGCCGCTGCACGTCTCGCTGGCTTTGCGACCGCAGTTCCAGCAACTCTGCAAGACCCAAGATGCCACGCTTTAAAACGGGGTTAGTTTCCAAGAGCTGTGGGACAGTGCTGGCTTGGCAGCTCCGTAAGGGACTGTTCATCCCCCTCTGGCCTGGATTTAGTAATATTAAAATGAGC
>NW_009721855.1:0-646 GCF_000703405.1 Apaloderma vittatum | reverse complement strand
ATCCATTAATTCCTGCTATTTCCCAGCCCTCTGCCAAGGGTACTAACCCCTACTTTTCTGCTTGGCCTGTAACTGCCTGCCAGACTGCACCGGTCACGTCCTCTCCCCTAGATCCACCCAAATGCTTAGAGGAAACAGCAGGCGAAGACTGAAAAACAGGCTGCAGATGCTGCTATTTGGTCTTTTTATTTCCTGTTTTAAGCAGCTCTATTTCAGTATCCCTCCCAGCCAAGCACTCTCTGCAGGGATCACAGCGCGCTGCACAGGCACCGGTTGCTTTGCACCCTATCCGGCCACGGAAGAGGTCAGAGCAAGCAAATTTGGAATAGAAGAAAAAAAAAAAAGCTCATTTGCAAGCCTCCCAAGCCAGGTGGAAGCACTGCCAGAGCGTGAGCTTCGATCTGGAAGCAGCTCAAAGCCCCTCCGGCTGCTGGGAGAGGCGTCAGCTGGTGGGTTACGGCAAGGAACCGCTGCCGGGAGCTGCGGCCGCAGCTGCTCCGGGGAGGGGAGCGGGCGGAGGATCAGCTCTCCCGCAGCTGGACTCGTGCTTTTAGCAACGCTATGCTGGGCAGGGAGAGATGAGCTGCAGAAAAAGTGGCCTCTGCTGGAGCCCGCCTGCCTCGAACCCTGCCGGGGAGGGCACCTC
>NW_009721854.1:20661-49081 GCF_000703405.1 Apaloderma vittatum | reverse complement strand
CAGGACTGGGTTTTTAGCTAAACTCAGGACACCAAGCAAGTCACCAGACAGTGTAGATCTAGAAGCAAATCTGTCTTCAGGTGGTCTCTGATATCCTTCCCCCTAGAGCCAGGCAGAATCCTTACTAGGGGGGGCTCTACAGTTCTTCTGTGCATGGAAGAGTGGCCCAACAGACATCAAATATGAGGAGATCGTGTAAACATGGAAGCCAGACTGCAACTGAGGAAGACAAAAGGAAGCAGCAACCTGAGTATAGAGCACTGCAAACCGCTGAGAGTGGTAGTGACACAGAGGAGAAAGAAAAATGTGAAGTGGAATTTTGTTCCCTCTATTTAAAGGAAAACAGGGCGAACAGAAACTCAACCCACATGGGATTAACAGGGGGGGTCTCTTGTCCCATGTTATTCTTTCAATTTGCATTCTGCAAGAAAGACTGTCATGTGCAGAGCTTGACTGGGGAAGCATTCAGACTGCAAGTGAGCAAAGTGCTGCACTTCCCTCCAAAATCATAACAATAAGATGCTTAAACAACCACACAGTGAAATTTGAAGTGCAGTGGAGAAAAAATGGCTTCTGAGGGGATGCTTTAATTTTATTACTAAATCAAAGAAGGACCAGCTACACGCTGCTGGAAACAAAAAAGGACAAAGCATACATTTGCTACAGCTCTGTGTTTTTTAATAAGAAGAGGAAATTAAAAAAAAAAAGGACCAATCTATAAAAACTCCATGCTGACTGAGGTATTAACAGTATTTTTTTATATTGAACACCACATTCTTGCTTTTCATTAATGTGGCCTTCAAAAAGGAAAATACTAGAGATAGAGGGGGGCAAACCAGGAAGCATCTGAACTCCTTGTTCAATTGCTGTGATCAAAGAGGATCAGAATATGGAAAGAGAGTACACAGCACGTCCAGATGAGACTCATTTCAGTGGATCATGGGAGCCAGCTAGAGAACCTGCTGGTATGCTGGAAATTGTTCTGAAAAGACTTTATATGGTATAAACCATTACTAGAGGACTGTGGAGAAAAAAAAAAAAAAGAAAACATATCAGAGAAGCTTTCTTTTGATCTTGATCTCATGAAAAGTAATTGAAGTCCATGCACTTTACACTAGACATCTTCTTTCCTAAGGACTAGTTCTGTAACTGAGGAGACCAAGATAAAATTTATGAGAAAACCACAATGAGTCCTAGGGCAATAACCTGGCGAGGGACCTGAGCCCGTTGCATCTCAGAGGTTCCTTGAGGTGCACTACACACTGAATATAAAGCCATCATACATGTTTTGATAGTTTCCATTTTTTATTCAGCATATTTGTACCGTTATTCAAGCACCTTCAGCCAGTAGCTGCTGCTTTAAAGAATTATATCTTAAAAAAAAAAAAGAAAGGAATGACAAGCATTTTTGAGTGATGCCAGAAGGACAGATATGGTAACAATTAGTATTAGGTTCAACTTTCACCTACGTATCTGTGTTCAACACATATAATCTGTCCTTTTACTCCCTCAAGTTCTTCCCCTAGGGTTCTAAAATTCAAATACCAATTTTCCAGATGAGGGACTGAGGCACAAAGGGATTTTCAAACTGGTTCAAGAATGTGCCTGGAAGCCGGATTCAGCCTGGGTCTCCCAGTGTATGGACTCTCTCCCTAGCTGGGCCATTCTTCCAAGCTAAGCTACAAGCAAAACACTAGGGTATTAACTGCAGCGTTGGCTAAACTGTCTCGGATCCGGTTTACATGATGCTGCAAAGAATATTGGCTACCACCCTCTTTCCTGCGGGCAGGCTTCCACCACTGCACCATATATATATATACACACACACACACACTACTGCACCATATATATATGGTGCAGTTGTGTGTGTGTGTATATATAGAGAGAGATAGATATACACACACACACACACACATATGATGACCAGGACAGAGACTAATTTAAGAAGAAAATTAAGATGAATTTCAGAAGAAAAATAAAGGCAATGTAGTACTGACTAATGCAGTTCCTATCTCAAGGCAATTTGGGTAACAAAGTTTGAGTTTCCAGAAGTTTGCTATAAACAGCAAGAAAAATGATCAGCAAAAGCACCCTACCCATATTCTACAAATTAATTAAACTATGCTTGTCACAGAATGAATAACATAGCATATTATGATAAATACGTATGGTAAGTCCAAAGCTTTGTTAAGAGAAGTCGACCTACAATCTTCAATTATGCATCCAGGTTCATGAAACAGCCTTTCCAGAAAAAGTTATGGCATAACTGATTATTTTAATTTTAAAACACTCTTTAAAATGCAGCTTACTAAACTACTGACTTAAAACTAAAGATATTTCTACCCTGTAAAACAAAAATTTAGCTATCCCAAAAATTTTGGCATAATGACTGCAACGTGTTTTATATCGGCTGAGTTAATTTCTGTGTTTAGATATGCACAAAAACTTCAGGTGTGTACTATAAGCTTGGATTATAATCATCTGTTTTTTATCGTTGGAGCAACATTTTGTGTGTCTTCACTCTTTTCCATCTGATCACTTATGGCTGAAAATTTTATATTTTTCTTGCTCAGGAAATTAATTTTATATCCAAAGAGCCACACTGGTGGCTTCGAGCACGCTGAAAAAACTAGGCTCCCTTGTCTTTAGTCTCCTCTCTTTCCAATTGCACCTTCTCTTTTCAAAGAAAAGCTTGACCTAACGCTTGTTAGAAAACACTAGGAGCTGATACAAAATACTAATAATAGCTAGGGCCTGAGTCACAATAATTTGTTCACAAACGTGAAGAGTAACAGATCTGTAACACTGAACTACGGTAGTGTGAGAGATTAAGGTAGTTCCAAAAGCTGGCGTTGATTTTTAAGTTGTTTTTCAGTATTTTTCCCTACCTACTTTTAGTATAATGCTTGCTTCTTTTCTTTCTTTGTGCCTTTCCTTTAGAACAAGAAATTTGTACATCTGCATAGATCCATGGTATTTTCTGAAAATACTTGGATGTATTTCACTCGTCACTAACAGGACATTTTCTCATACAAATTTAAACAGATGAGACTGATCGAAAAGTTGGGCCTGAACATTTGCCGTATTGTTGGCAGTTAATCATTACATTTTCTCATTCTCCACTTCAAACGAATTGAAATCAGATCTCTGATATGACGTGGGGAACTGCATGTTTTCTAGTATCGCCTTAATCTACAAGATTTTATTTTGAACACAGAATAATGTGTACTTACCCTTTCAAAATACTCAGAAGTGAATGCAACAGATGGAGCTACAGGAATAATTATCGCTGGAGTACTGCAAATGCTCATGTTTGATGGAACCACTCTGAAACCACCTACAAATATGCTTGGAAGAAGATCAGCACCTGTAGCAGTTTGTCTGCTGAGCTGGACAGACCAAAGCAAGCACACAATGTAGTCTCCACTGGCTGGCGTATGGTATTCCAAGTCTATTGCAACATCCTGATCCTGATCTTCAAAGCACTAATTAAAACAACATTCAAAATAAACTCCATTCATGCAACAGTGCTGTTACAGTTTCTGAGTGAAAGAGGAGGGAAGCTCTGGGTGAGTGCTGGCTCAAGCCCTTGAGAGGCATGAAGTAGGAAAGTTCCTATAAGTCTGGGATTTTGTTTCTCTCTCACACAACCATTTTCATAACAATAGTTCAATGGCCACATGCACAAAGGATTAAATTTAAGAGCCAGCTGCTAAGATAACATGAATGTTCAGAGCTTCACTGAACTCAAAACAGTTGTACCTGTTCATCACAGCTCCAGGTCTCAAGCACAGGGCAGCCCATGGGTGAGACCGCACTGATTTTAGGGCTCGAGGGGAGATCTCGGCTCTGCTCTGAACCTTCCAGGAAACAAAGGAGCCTGAAAGCCTGTAAGATTGACACTTGACATTTTTACCTGGCCTAGACCTGAAAACAGAACAAAACCACAGGCTTATCTGAGTAGTGGCTGAAGGTAAAAGAGACGATGCAATCTATATGGCCTGTGTGCTAGTTGCATGTGGGGTCTCATTTGTCAGATGCTGCAAGAGAGTTTGTTCACCATCACAGCAGCAGATTGGGAAGAAGATAATATGTGAAATTAATCACAGTAGGTCCCCAAGCTGTGTAATTTTTCCTGAATGCTTGATCATTTTTTTTTATCTGGCTAGCTTTTTCAGATCACCTTCCATATACGTTAAGAATAAAGTGCGGACAAGTTGTTCAGTACAACCTCCGGCTCACAAAGATCTTCTATACTCCTACGTATATTAGTGCTCATCATCCAGGTAACGTTAACTCAGAATAGATGATCCATACTTAGAATGATTTTCAAAATATATTGGTAGAAAAATTAATGAGAGACAAATATATTGTATTTCCAAGCCCCTCAATAAGAAAGTATACCATCCAGTCTTGGTGGTGATTTAATTCAGCGTACTTTGGGCTTTATTACTACTAATGCTACTATTTTAGTCCTATTCACATCTGTTAAGCCCATTACATTTGCAACTTCCTTCACATCTACAAACCAGTTGAATATATTTTTTGACCCACTTTAACACTCATTTGCATAAGATCTAGCAAGAAATTTACTGACAAAAAGAAAAGCACAAATTCAGGCTATATTGGTACATTCTGCTCTGCTTATAACTTCAGTTGAGCACATGCATAAACTTGAGATGGAGGTTGATTTTATCGATTTCTTAAACTGAGTATTTACCTCCACTTACCTTAGATGATTCACTTGTAAAAAACCAAAAATTAGTGCTTTTTGTAACTAAGAATATTATTTCTCCCCAAATTCTCACGAAATGACCTACCAACCACATGCATGTTTTAACATGTCACTGGCACTGTGCAGGAAGAGCAGTCCTACTGGACTTTGCTTTTGAAATCAACAAATTCACTCACTATAACTATGTTCTGTTTGAATTGTGTGGGGTTTTAGCTTTTGCTTTGAAATATTTTTTTTCTTCTTTTGGACTGAATTCCATTTTCAAACATTCAAAAAGTCATTACTTTAATACCAAGGGAAGCTACAGATTCGCAAAAGACACAAGGGACAACTTGCTAGTTAAAGTTTGATTTAGCCTTGCAATCAAGGACCCAGACAGAAGCAAAGTACGAAAAAAATTAAAACAAGATGTGAGATAGGAATCTTTAATCAATCTCGTTCTATCAGCCTGGGCCCAACATTCCACCCTGTCTTCTGAGGTTACCCAGCACCACTTTGAAAATGGATTACTTTCCACTGAAAACAATGCCAAAAAAGGGACTTTGCCTCCCCTTGGGGAAATTAGAACAGCCTGGACCATCAAATAGGAAAAAATAATCACTAGCAGTAGCAGTCAGAAATGGAGGGAAAGAAAACGTAAAACCAGATTCAGGTTTTAGACCACTTAATGCCTTAGACATGCCTTTGAAAATTGAGGCAAAGTGGCAAAAGTCTGTGTGTTTGTGATGCAAAGGAATATTTTGCTTCCCTAGTGGATGATACAAATGCCTGTTTCTTTCCAAGATGTTTGGTTCAGAAATGTATGTTTTGTGAACACTTGGTGGTTAATCCTAGAGAGAATAAGGCACTGATACAGTATTGTATGCTTTCTGTTATCAGGTCAGAGGGAATACCAGTGTATATGAAAGAAAATATATATATTACCTCACACATTCTAACAGATGATAAATACATTGCAATGAGTTAATATGGCTTAGTGCATGTAAGTCTTTAACCTGACATCTTTTGGTTTTGGGTAAGAGAAATTTTCCAACGGCTCTTGCAATAAGCATCAAATCAAGACTCTACCTGTCAGTGATCCACCACGGAGCTCCACAGGGTGCTGAGGTGCCAGCTGTCAGCACGAACAAATACCTCAAGTCCCTTTACAACCAGGCTAAATACAGCTTGCAATACAATGCAAAAACTTAACTCCAACATCATCATCAGCAATGCATAGCTGGCAGAAACACCAAGAAAGTGGTGAAATATCATTTCACAGATGCTGTGAGTTTGAAACATACGTCTTATGTCACACAATTAAGGCAATATCCTTGACAGATTAGTTTACTTACTTCTTAAGAAAAGTAAAATTTAAGGAACAATTCTGAGAGCCCTGCTAACTCACATGCATTGACTCTTAGTTCTGCCTTTTAAAGAGCAAACTGTCTTGCATGAATGTTCCATGCTACCAATAAATGCTAGAAGAAAACTTGGTTGACACAGGTATTTCCTAATTACATAACTTCCAGCTTGTATAAGATGGTCAGAGGCTTGGCCCTGCTATAGCCCCCTTTCGCACTCCCACAGCAGTACACTGCTGACCTCAGTTATGTATTAACGTTCTCTGGAAGCCAACAGCATGTAACCATACACCTATGATTAAGTACATACTTGAATGCTTTGTTAAACAGGGAAAGGCTGATGAATTGCTGCCTATATAACTAAGGACGAAATAGTAGTAATGTCCATTTAACTGGGATTATGCTGTAAATGTTTTGCACCAGGGATATATTAGCAACTGATGACTGGAAAGCAGTCTACAGCCAGCCTGTGAAAGGCCAGTGGCACACATCAGCGTGGTCACACATGGATGGACGTGTCTTGCAATGTTGCAGCAGTGGCCCTAAGAGTCTGGGATGTGCTGATGATGCTCTTCTCTTTAAATAACAAGGCAGAAGAGTACTGCTAATTTTAAACTTCCAATCTAGTGCCTATATAATACCAATCTGAAACAGAAGGCTCTTTCTGCCCACGTACAAATGAGTCACAGAATCACAGAACGCCAGGGGTTGGAATGGACCTCAAAAGATCATCTAGTCCAGCCGCCCTGCCAGAGCAGGATCACCTACAGAGGTGATCCACCCAGAGGAACATGTCCAGGTGGGTTTTGAATGTCTCCAAAGAAAGAGACTCCACAACCTCCCTGGGCATCCTGTGCCAGTGCTCTGTCACCCTCACAGGGAAAAAGTTTTTTCTAATATTTTTGTGGAACCTCTTATGTTCCAGTTTGAACCCATTGCCCCTCGTCCTGTCATTGGATATCACTGAGAAGAGCCTGGCTCCATCCTCCTGACACTTACCCTTAACGTATTTATAAACATTAATGAGATCACTCCACGGTCTCCTCTTCTCCAAGCTAAAGACACCCAGCTCCTTCAGCCTCTCCTCATAAGGGAGATGTTCCACTCCCTTCATCATCTGTGTGGCTCTGCGCTAGGCTCTCTCAAGCAATTCCCTGTCTCTCTTGAACTGAGGTGCCCAGAACTGGACACACTATTCCAGATGTAGCCTCACCATTCCAGATGTGGCCTCACCACATCTAACATTAACTTTCTTCCTGCTTTTCAGTTTCTCACTTTGATACCACTTATGTCTCTTACTCAGCATAAGGGCAGCAGCATCAGTGCAGTCACAGTAGTGCAGTCACACTGCTGGAACTTCAACCACTTCCCTAGAAACTTTATTCAAAGCACATTTAGACAACAGCGCTAAAGTTATCAGAAACTTTTAACAGTCCACCTATATAATAAAATTTTATTTTCTACCCTCTTCCCCTATTCCGAACAGAACTATTGCTAAGTGCATAAAGTCATCTTGGAGCTGGATGCCAAAACTATAGCTGCTGCAGCACTGAGTGTGCCAGACCATTAGGTCCTCTGCTGAATGTGTGTGCCGCAGTGCACAAGCACGTGCAACAACACACTACCTCAGGTGAGCAACTTCCAGTCAGAGCCAGCAGCCCTATGCAAACAGAGCAGAGCAAGTAACAGTGAAGGGTCAAAACCATGACAGAACTTGACAAAAAACCCCCACCAAAACCAAACCAATAACAACCCACAGTGGAAAAGATTCAACAGTCTTCACTGTTGAGTATATTAAACTTGGTCAGAGCTTCTGAGAAGGCAAGAAACCATGTGTCACAGCGGTGGTAGCCGAATGATTGTATTCCTCCTGCATCCTGTTAGAGGGATTTGTCCCAAGACTTAATTGGTAATTTCACTATTCCTTTTTTTGTTCAGCAGTGTTAACATATTTTTTGCCACCTTTGCTGTGGAGATGGCACCAGTATAGCAGGGCTGCAAGTGAAACCATAGGTGCATTGCAAATTCCAGCGGTTCATTTTTCACAGAAAGTCAAAACCACGTTTAAGTGTATAAAGCAGTTGTCCCACCACACTCTGACAGTAAGCGTGCCATACCTTCACTTAACTTCTGGCACACAGACAGGGACTTAGATCTCTTTCAAGACAGCCAAAGAATAATGAAAAAACAACTTTGATGCTACCTGAAACCAAACCATTCAAAGCACATTGCCTGCATTCCTCAGCTGCAGGCACTGAGCCAGGACATGGAGATAATCACTCAGGGTGGAGATGGGGGAGGGAGAAAAGAGCTTAAGGACCTGAGAGCTGAAGTACTCTGGTCAAGAAAATCTAGATAGAATTTAATCTGCAAGGTAGCAATACAGTTGTGTTTCTTCCCCATCCTACTCCTGTGAGGTGCACCAGAAAATAATCATGCAACATTTTTCTTCCTTTTTTGCTTGTCTCTTTTATATTCCATAGAAAATGAGGATCTATACCAAGCGAACTATTTCTCTCTCATCTTGCACTGCTTTTCCAACTGTGGCTAACATTCCTTGTTTCAAGAGGGTGACTTGCCCAGCGTAATGCCCAGACAACAGTGGAACATTTCAAATGGGGGAAAAGTTTCTCCTTACCTTCTCCCAATCATGAAACATGCCTTGCAAGCTGAGATTTGATAATCATGATTTCCTAACTTTACATATCTACCAATCTAGGTATGTCAACATACTCAGTACTGCAGCATCTGTTATTTGATTTGATAATCTGCTGCAGCAGTAAAGTTTGCACATTGTACAAAAAAAAAAATCTGTCATGGTTAAAAAAGTCCCTCAGGATAGGGAGCTCTTTATCTGCTTGTGTTATGAAAGCTATCAGGGGAAAGGGATGGAGCAGCATCACCGCTACATCACTATGGTATCCAACAGCAACATTCTGCCATGCAGTCACTTGAGGAAAAGTTCTGGGAAATTTCTTAGTAGTTCTAACTATGGATTCAATTCTGCCAATTACATCAGCACCCTGTTGTGACATACAGATCTATTCCAAGCAGGTCTACACGGCAAGAGCAGCAGCAGTTCCTGCAGACCTCAATAAACTTCCTAAAGTTAGAAAGCCAACAGGCTGGGGAATGGTGCATTTATGGTTTTACCTATCCTATGGCCCTTCAAGATGGTTTGTGAGCAGAATCTGTTTTCTGCTTCCTTTTCAACTTCCAGCAAAGATGCCCTTAAAAGTGGCTTGTGCACTATATAAATCACTGGAGAAGACCAGGGTGGTCCAACACTGAAACAGGCTTCCTGGAGAGGTAGGCAATGCCCAAAGTCTGCCAGCATTTAAGAGGTATTTGGACAGTGCCCTTAATAACATGCTTTAAGTTGTCAGCCCTGATGTGGTCAGGCAGTTGGAGCCACCTGTTCTAAGGAAGTCACTCTGAATTGCTCTCACCTAGCGCTCAGCAAAGTTGAGCAGTGTAGAATGGTGAAACTGTAGCAAAGGATTTACATTCATAGAATGAATAGGGGGGGAAAACACCTCAAAAAGTGATTCCAAAGAACGTCTTGGTAACTGCAACTGCAAGACTAAAATATCTCCTCCATGGTCAATGACAATGGCAGCACAGCCAGTAACGAGGGCATCTTTGCAGAAAAGAACAGCTTGGTGTGCCCTGGCTTGCATGCAGAGCATTAGGCACTCGTCTAGAACCTAATGCAGTCTGTTTATACCCTAAATGCATATACAGTAGAAATAAAATGCATTTAAAGAACATCAAGACCATATAAAATGAGAATTTTAGAAAGCATCTTACCTTTGACCCAATAAGTGTGTACAGCCATTGGATGGTTTCATTATGATTTATGACTCCATTCATGCCATCGACATAGAGCATTATCTGGCCCAAAGCTGTTGTGAAGAAAGGAGACAAAATATAATCAGACCTGGTAAATACTTTTTATAAATCTAAGCATTGCTGGCAATTTTCTGTGAAAGCAAGATTCTCCAGAGATGTGGGAAGCTCAACTAATGAAAGATATATTGGGCAAGATTGTGCTGGATGAAATTCTGGGCACAATTATGTTACTGCAGTAATTTTGCTGACTTCATCTGGATGATACAAACGTGAATTTCAACTAGCGACAGGCATAGGCAGTTGTTTCTTCCTAGAAGGTGACACATTTTATTGCCCCAAAATCCACAAATTGTACTCTACATGCTGCTTACTGTCACAACAGTTCCACCAGATACAACGCTTTACATCTTGCGAGCCAAGACTTTTACCATTTGTTTCAGCACAATATAATGTTTGGAATTAGTATATTTGGATTATCTTGACCATTTCAGTGAATTTCAGTGACACAAAATTAAAGCAAGGCAATCAACACCAATAAGGACAGCAAATATTCATCACTGCAAATGAGTTTTGCATTTTAGTGAGCAAATACAACAAAAAAAGCATGGCTAGCAAAAAAGCATCTTCATTCATTTATTCTAAAGCATTTACAACAACATTACAAAACATGTTAGTAAATTATTTTATAACAGCAATTCCATAGTTTGCAATTCTGATAACATGAGACTTTCTGGAGATAACAGCTATTAAATCTTTTCTGACTGATAAGGACAGACATTTTCCTAAGGATTATGAAAAGTAGATTAGCAAAATTCATCTATCATCTTCAAAAGTTTCCACTGTTAGATCTGCTTTAGAGCAAGAGATCAAAGCACAGTGAGATGAAAAAGAAATCACCAATGTAACACCTTTCATCACAGGCTGTTGGCATAACAACTCAATTATTTAACGCACAACCTGATGAGCACCTAGTACACCACTTTAGAGGTGAAAGAAAGGGAAAAAAACCACAGGGTGAGAAAAATTCTGAAGTTATTAATCTTCTAAACACATTCTGAATGAGAGCAGCTAGCTTTCTTTTTTATATCACCTCCTCCTTTTTTTTTTTACTTGGTCAACTTACAGTTAAAAACACACAACATACTCATTTTAGGTACTTATATTCCTTATCTAATCTGTTGCACCAAGCTAGAAGCAAAGTCACCCTAATGAAGACAGTGAAAAGGTGAGCAAGAGGGCCACAGCAAGGAGATAGCTCCTATCTTCAGCAGGCTGCGCTGCCGCTGGGGGATGTCTGTCACTCTCTGCTCCTCCTCTCCGGGAAGCAATCATTCACCACCCCCTGAAGACGCATATCTCAGGCAAATAAAATCAGGTGGGACAGACACAGGCCCAAGTGTTAAGGTAAAATAAAAGATGTAAGCCAGTCAAGTAAAAAGAGATAAGGATTACATTGCCTGAAAAAAATAGCTGCTTTGAAGCATTTCCTTGTAGGTAGAGGAAAGAGGAGAACACTGCTATCCCAGTGGTAATCAGAGAAAGTTCTTAATTCTTGTTTCTACTTCCTTTCAATGCTAGAAAGGTTTGCCCTTGATCAGGATGAGATCCAGTCAGGATAAGGTCATCAACCCCCTCCTTTCTTTTCCTTGTGAATTCTTTGGTTGGGGGTGAAGGGATGTAATTTGAATTTGAAACAAATGTGAAACAAATTTTATTCTTGATGTATGCTTTCCAAATTAATATAGAAATCAAAGACAGCAAGAAGTCTGTTTTTAAAGGGAAAACACGCACACAATACAAAATTACCTCACTGCTTATACTTAAGACCAGTTAGACTGGATGCGTGAGATCTGGGATCTATTAGTCTTCAGCCTCTTAGATGTGATTCTTCATAACAGCAATAGGTTAAGGCAAACTAGTAGATCTTAGAAAGAAGTCTAAAAAAAGTTTTAGGGATCCCTGACAATTTTAGTCTACTACAACTACTACTTCCAGCCCCTCCCCACCACTTTTTTCATTTTTTTTCAGCGCTACCCTAAGTATATGGTAGTATCTATATATTTCCAACAATAGAATGGGTCTTTTGGATACAGATGAAAAATCAGCAACACATGAAGAAAACATTACTACTGCTGCTTGAGTAAGTGACCAATAGGTTTCACAGGACAAAGAATTACAAAAGATGCCATAAAATGAGCAAGATGAAGACAGGTTTGCTATGCAGTCACACTGTCCACATACAAGTCATGACTCCAGCAATGATCTGCAACACATCAAGTTATCAGCTGCTGACAGACTTTGGCATGGAGCTTCATATTGCTATTTCCTGTCTTCAGGGGTCAGAGAAACGAAAGCAAGACATGTTAGGCAGGTTTGAGGAGAAATTCACTTTCATTATGAGGAGGAGAATCTGCATGTACTTTGTACAAAGTTGAAGCCTTATAAATTCTTTGGGAAATAAGTCCACAAGATGACCTAAAAGAAGGGTAATGTTCGTTTTCATACCATGCCAAGTGTCTGTGCTGAGGAAGAAAAAGTAACAGCTAGCAACCACCGAACAGAGTGGCAAAATGGAAAAGGCCACCAAAAATGCTAGTGTAGGAGCAGGCTGGTAGGCTGGAATTTTTCGGTCTCTCTCAGGGCTCAGGTCTAGCTGACTAGGTCACACTAGTCTTGCACTTAAATGAAGGGAGACTGGCCACAGAATACTCTGCACTGTTTTCTACTGTTTTCACCTTTTCTGCTCAACAGATAGCCTACCTCCCACCTCACAAACACAGTCAGTCCACTGAAATGGTGGTGGCTACAGCACAAACTCCATGCGCCCACCATTTGCACCCATGTGTGCCCACCACCAACACATAGGGCCTCGCCAAGAAAGGGCACGCTAATCTGCAAGGCAATCTGAGGTTCACTGGAAGGCCAATCGAGTCCAAAAATCATTTCGGTTCCCATTGGTACACATCTTCAACCAAACTCCTTTTTTTTTTTTTTTCCACTGAAAAAAAAGAGAAGGCTATTTAATCCATTTAATCCCATCTCTCAGCTAACTGGAATTCTTTTTGGAAGTATATCAACAACCTACTTGCATTAGGAAAGCTTGCTATTGTGCAACAGAGGGCTGGGATAGAGGGGTTTAAATACAGAGCAGACTTAATTTGGAATTTCTTTGTTCCTACTACCCTTGTCAAACCCTTAATCTTATGTGAAAGTAGTGTGTGACTTTACCCATAGCTATTTTCAAGTGGAAAATTGCTGGATTTCTTAGGAAAACCTTAGGCTAGAAAAGGACAGACCAGCCAGAAGCTTTTTAGATTTCTGTGAAATAAGAGGTTTAAGAAAGCCTCTAAAAACTTGCCAGTATTGGCACTGATACTCCCCTGGGATCTTTCTTATATAAAGTTAACAGGACCAACGGGAAAAAAACTCTAGCACAAAACACCATCACGATGAACACTGTTTTAAGTAAAAGTCTATTTTTCCCACCTGCAGTGTCAGAAGTTTCAAAGCTGTTTTTTTGCCCACACACCTGCTGCTGTAAGCTGCTCTATCTTCTTCGTATTTTACCACAAGACTAACTTAGAGAAAGCAACAGCACTGAATGAGCAGGAACCCTATTTTCTTACAATTTCTTCTGAGCCAAAATCCCACTAATCACATCAAGAAACATGGCAGAGATGCATCTTGTGATTGCATTTGTTTCCATCAGGTTATTCTGATACATGCAGGGTGAAGCAGGCCAAAGCTGGACCCTGTTGCCACAGGTTTAAGCTCCCCAGAAAGTTTCTGGCCCAGGTTCTTGGGGCACTTGGTAACAAGCAGCAGTGGTGCACATGACGTGCAATATACAACAGGCAAGCGTGAATGATGGACAGAACTGGCATGAAACTAACGGGG
This sequence comes from Apaloderma vittatum, assembly GCF_000703405.1. Lineage (NCBI taxonomy): Eukaryota > Metazoa > Chordata > Aves > Trogoniformes > Trogonidae > Apaloderma > Apaloderma vittatum. The sequence continues at coordinate 35,254 of NW_009721854.1, read as the reverse complement.
ATGAACCAGTTGCTAAAATGCATCTTTCTCACTGCTCGCTGAAATCTTACTGTTAACAATGAGAAATTAGGAGTCTGTGCAGTTGCCTTCATTCCATTTGAAAACAGATTGCTAGCTTACATAGGCTATTCTGGGCACCAAAAAGGCATGCTCCATCAAAGTAAACCTCCTGATCGAGAACAAAATTTCTCTCTGTCTAGTGAGGGATCCCAGGTGGGAAATAACACTTATATAGTATTCTATTGCAAAGTACTAGGTGATAATTCTGAAGAAGAAAAAGTAAATCTCACATTTCTTTCTCCTTTAGAGAGAGGGCAAGAACTCAGCTACCAAGTGGGACTGCCCTGAACTCAAAATCTCCAGCTCAGCTCAGGCCTGACATGCTGCATGTTGGGAGCATCTACTTTTTTGTATAGCACATTCCCACCAACAGTGCCTGCACATGTATCCTTCATCGAAGAGCTTATCGTCTCCATAGTATCCAAGGATATCTGATAGTGTTTTCCCTGAATACAACTTTTGTACCATCCACATACTTGAAAATTAACAAAATCACAGCGGAGCTCCTTGCTTCTAAGAGGTGACATCAGATAAAATATATGACCTGGCCTCTCCACTGCTTCTGAAAATGATCTTAGAAAGCAACACTGTGCCAAACCATATGACTCACACTCATTCCACAGTGCTAGATGCAGCTAAAATTTAGGCTTGAGGTTTTGTTTTGCTTTTTTCCTCTGTTACTATCTGCATAGATCGGTTTTAGCTTCAGTGCAAAATCTGCTGCTTGTATACCCATTCCCATTTCTTTACTCCTTGAAGATATCTGTACTATCACTAGGAATATCAAAACAATCTTATTCTTAGCCAAAAATGCATGATTATTTTGTTTCTTAACAAAGCTTTTTTAAAATTTCAACTCTTTTCTTAATTCTGTCTTTTTACCCTCTGTTCATTTGTTCTTTCCATTATCACACATTAATTATCACACATGAATTTCCAGAACTCCCATACTAACCATTTAATGAACTTGTATTAAGTAAATTAATCAAGAGAACTGAACTTTCTTACAAAAAACACATCACAGGACTAATGTTAAGAACTAAAACTGCAAAGATAATTGACACTCTTTAAAATCTAGCTTTTAGTCTTACAGAGTATTTTAGTAGCTCATAAATATTTGGAAGTTCTGCATGCGAGCTTCAGACCTAAAGTATTACTCAAAGTTTAGATCTTTTGCAGAGAACAAAGGGTTTTTAGACCAAAATTACTCATCTTTTTTCCTCCCCATCTACTTTAATGGCAAAATATACCAAAATATAATAAAACCCATCTGTTTTTTAATGATGCAAATGAGTGATAAAAGTGACAACCAGAATTTTCCCTGGGATTACAGGCTTAAGGGAAGCTGCTGCCCAGACGTCAGCCCTGGGCAAAGCCAAACAAAACAGCAAGGCTGGACACACCACCCTCCCATGCAATCCACGCAGTTTTCTGCAGCACGCTCGGGCCCTGCAGCGGACATCACCAGCTGTGGTTACAACCAAGCAGGCACAACAGCAGCATGCTGTAACTTGCCCTTAAAAGAGCATCTTATTTAAAAATCAAGGTCAAGCTCACCAAGAAACAAAAATCCTTTCTTTATTTGGTGACTAAAAACGTGCCTTTCCTGTTATTTTAATTCTAAAGACAGTGCACAGTATTTTGACAGTATTTCAATCAGTCCATTAAAACTCCATGCTTGACATCAGGTTCTTAAATGGCACAACCCAGCAATAGTTTCCACTGTCCACAAAAGTCCATAGGAAATACTGGAGGAAATTTACAACTCTGACATTCTTGGCACAATGGAGAGACCTTTAGGTCTGTGTTATTATTATTACGCTCTACTTAATTGCCCATCTTTAACAATAACTTCGGTTTTGGTGAACCCCAGGGGCTTCTTGCAAAGAAACATTCTTTTGTTGCCAATTACTAAATGAAAACGGAGGGGAACAGGCTGCCAGCTGTAGACTTGGAGGAGAGCTTCAGTCAACCAAAAGTCTGGGAAAATGTGTTGAAGTTTTGAAGCTTCAGTGGTATTTATGGCCATTTATCCTGCAGATACTCAGAAATCATCCACAAAGAACACAGACAAACATTTTTGGTTCTCAGAAATTGACTGCTCATAACACCTCAGCAATAGAGCAGGTGTAAGAACCACGGAATATTTACAAGCTTAATTATTCACTTTGAAAGCAGGTTGTGACTGCGGTTTGGGGAGCTGGGTGTAGCGGGTCCCATTCTCTTCTTATTTGGGGGCAAGACCCCTGTGTGGTCAGTGCCTCATAGCTTCCTATTCTGAGGCTCCTAAACTAGCTCTAGTTACCACTGCAACCTCACTCACACATGCCTCCTTCTCCCCAAAGCCCACTTCTCAATGGTTCTCAGCATCCCCAAGGTTCAAGTGAAGAGAAATGCAGCCCTTTCCCAAAGGACAACCAACACATGGCAAGTTCAGGACTGCAGAAACCTTTTACAGAGGAATTTTCTCCTCCTCGTATTTCCTCTGCTGTCCTTCATGTTTCCCCTGCTGTTTCTCCCTTTAAAAACGAGCACGCAGTGAGGTCAAAGGACATAAGATAGCTTTAATCAGCTCACAAGTTTCCACAAAAGCTGGTCCTTTATTCATACAACACCTGAGGCAGTGCACAAGCCTCGTCAAAGCCAAAGGAGCACATCAAAATTGCTCCTTTTCCAATATTTCTTTTGTGATACTGAGTGCAAAGAAAGGATAGCTACTCACTTGATTCTGTCAGCAGTTAACTTGCTGAATTCCTTTTTATATTAACTGAAATCTAACTTATGTATAGGCATTATAAAAGCTTTGCCCAATTAGTCACAATTGTTTTAATTATTGTTTTATGTTGCAGCACTCACTCACATATTAAATCCATGGTATTCCAGCATGCTTTACAAGATTAATAACATCAGTGTACAATAAGCTTGGTAAAGCTTATACAGCAAAAGGTAAAAACGTTTCCTCATTAAAAATAAATATGTAATTAAAATACATTGTAATAAAGGAGCAAGTCTACTCCAGCATTGGACCACTATTTTGCAACTTTACAAGAATGTATGAAAAAAAAAAGAAAGGAAAGAAAGAAAGAATGAATTAAGGAAGATAGGAGGAAGGAAAAAGGGAAAAAGACAAAAGAAGTTAAAAGGTTAACTAGATGATTAAAAGATGACCGTTCATCCTGAGTGCTTCATGAAGCAAAACTCCTGGGGAAAACTAGAATGTGTCCTATCTCTGAATTAATATGACACGTTATGATGTGTGCATATATAGAGCTGAATTAAGGCAGATGATTTTTAACTGGATCAATATAGGCTGCAACACTGGCTAATGTTCTCCTAGCACGTGCATGGAGTTACAGATTTTTCTTCAGAATTTACATTTCTAGAATCTTAAAGGATTTTCTGAGGAGAATTCCACATTGGCCCACAGAACTCCATTTCTCAAGGAGCAGGACGTGATGGTGAGATTGCCAGAGAGATTTTCTGTAAGATGAGGTATTCTGCAAAAGCATCATGCCCTTTCAGGACATTACCCATGAAAACACTAAAGAATTAACTCCAATGAGCTTATACTTAACTCCTAGCTACAACTTCTTGCACTGTGTACTGATGCTGCAGCAGAAGTAGTTTGGTTTTAGAGCAGAAATTAGGATCTATTTTCAAGGATTAGATATCTCTTCTCGCCTCCAGTAAAATAGTTCACACATCAATTTCAGAAAAGACTTATCTTTAAATGTATTTTCTAATTTTTATAATGGGTTTATCATGCTTAGGCATCCAAGTGCTTTACAACAGCAGTAAAACTGAATCAGAGGATCATAGGTTGGTTGAGGTTGGATGGCACCTCTAAAGACTGCCTGGTCCAACCCCTGGCTCCAACCAGGGAAGTCCGGAGCAAGTTGTTTAGGACTCTGTTCAGTTGAGCGTTGAGTATATCTCCAAGGGTAGAAACTGCGCCAGTGCTCAGTCACACCCCCCCCCCCCCAATTTTTTTGGTTTGGTCGTTAAGTTTAAATCAAATTTCCTTTATTGTAGCGAGTGCCCATGTCTTGCCCCTTATCCTTTTATTATGCACCACTAAAGTTTGGCTCTATCTTCTTTAGTCCCTTCAATCATATATTTAGTCCCTCCCACAATATTTAAGTTAAATTCAACTTCATTTTGAAGTGAAGATTATTCTACTGTCAAGAAACATTAACTACATTGAGCTAGAAACCATAAAAGAAAACGTACCTTAAATTTAGGATTAAATTAGAGAAACTTAGCAAGACTCCCAAGTTAAGAAGTGATACCTAAACCTTTCTATTTGGGAGCTGATTGAGTAATTTAGTCTGGCAATGTGCTAGATGTGATGGATTTCAAGGACTTTTCCTCTCCATTAATCATCATGAACATAAGCCTTCTGTCTGTGTAAACAATACTAATCCTGACTTTGAAGGTACTAAGAGGGAAACACAAACCAATCTTCACAGAATGGAAAAGATAATTTCTGCAGCTCCCTTTCTTGAACTCCTCAGGCACCTATTTATCCTGCACAAAGAAAGGTCCCGCAGGTGCTAGCTGCCTTTTATCAATCATTATCAATTACATACAGCACATCAGTTTGGAATTCCAGCATCTCCTCTACATGCCAAAAAAGCTAAGCCTTGAGAATGAACTCAGCATTCAGACTGGTAAACACGACAAAGTCAGACACGAATTCAGAAGAAAATGCAATCCAGATTCAGTCTCAGCAAAATCAGCTTATGTTGATTGTAAGACTGTGTGCCTTTGTACCTGGGGCACACTGAGGGAATACATAAAACATATATTTTTTTCTACTATACACCAATAGGATCTTCCTTGACTGCAGTCAGGAACTTTCGCAGTGATTATGAAAAAAAGCACAGCCTTAGGGTTCCTGCCCAATGTGGAAAGTAAAGACAATCAAAAGGTAACACAGCTGGGTTGTTTGACAAACGGGCTATAACATTAGAGCAGAAGGAGGACTACAGTAGGGCAAAGGTGTTCACATACCAAGCATTTTTAGTCATCATCAGTATTTCTTGTCAGTACAACAGAAAACCTTCTGGGACGAAACCTCTCAGTTTTGAAGTGAACAAATGATAGATTCTCACTGACTGCTTTCCCCTCCCGCATACCCCCTTTTCTTGCAAAAATGCCACATTTCCTAACATCTACATTTTTCCTAAACAAAAATGTAGATTCTTGGGAAGCAAAAAGAGGAAATACAAGAATTCCCAGCATTATTGTGTAATAAGAGGAATAAAAGAAGAGAAATCCCTGTGTCAGTTGAAACTTCAACTACTGCTCTTCAGTACAGTCTTTGTAAAGCACCAACAATGATCAATGATCTTTTCATGTCATGAAGTAATTAACGTGTTGTTGCTATCATGAGTGCTGATATTTCCTAAGACCACAGTTCCTTACTTTTTAAACTCAACTTCATCCTTTGAGATGCTACACTGGGCAGGTAAATATGGGCTCAGTTTAGCATCCTGAAATAACTGCGTTGCAACTGTCAAAGTAGCTAAGTACACTTAAATCAGACTTTAGCAGGGAGGCTTAGTGAGAGTCAAAACAATTTCAGTAGGCACATAAAGTTACTTCTGCTACTCAAAAGCCAAATTCATATATTGTGGCATATGCTTAATAAGCATGGAATTCTAAAAATGACACACACCATACTCCTGAAGAATAGAACAGCAACAAAACAAAGATGGATGACAGTCACTGAAAACAGTAATCCTATCCTGGTGTTTCATATCACTTCTCACAGGGGGTTTTGCAGGAATCAAAGTATGCTGCCAAAAGTGACGCTTAAGTAGCCATCCAATTTTCAGTAAAATTCAAATGTTATTTTTTCTAGGTGGTAGCATAACGTGTGCTTGATGAGTACCATGGAAGACTTACACTGAGAATAAAAAATAACAGTAAATTTCTCCAGCTATATTCTTTCTATATCAAGCTGGTTTTTTAATTCTTGCATAATTTCTTCACCTGGCAATGTATGCCCAACAGCGTTCCCTCTTCTTCCCCCCAAAAAAGGTACTGCCTGTGAAAATGTTTCAGAACAGACGAAACATTATTTTAAGAAGCATCAGAAAACACTTAAAGTAGGTATCGCTTCTAACATTTCTCAATACTTGTTGCTAAAGTGAAAACAGCTACAGGATTTCAGACAAGTGGAAAGTTCCTATGAAGGGATGCACTGGCTTTCCTCATCTCAGCAGACAGAAATGCAGGAAGTGAACAGACAGCACAGAAGTATTAAGATTATTCTGGGACACTTGAGTAGTGTTTGAAATGTTAGTGGCAAAAAGGTAAAGAAGTTTTGCTTAAGATTTCTTTAATGTTTCTGTCATCTTGAAGTCAAGTAATTTAATGGGCACTATAGAAGTGCACAGAAAGTCCCATTTTTCGTAACTATATTCCAAACCATCCAAATTTGATGAGGAATAGCCTCCTCTCCTGCTCAGGAAGGTCTGATTCAAGAATAGAAATCAGTAGGATACGTAAGAATTCACTACACTTCAAGCTCAGCAACTAAATTAAAATAGTTCTTAAGCAAAGCAGGAGAAGGAGGTGTGTCTGTTTAGAGTGAAGGCAAGACTGGAAGTAAGGCTTTGTCAGTGTCCCAGCCTCCTCACTGTACTTTGCAGGTTACAAAAGATTCAAACCAAATAGCCTGCAAACAAAAGCTGATTGAATCAAGATCTCTGTGTCTGTTGAAGGATGCATCCCAACATCTAAAGATTTTATGAAAAAAAATGCATCTGTCACTTTCTATTCACTGAGCTGCCTTAAAAAACAACAGTGAGTATATCCTTCTAATTTTCTTCATCGCAATTACACCATGATGGATGCTGAAACTAAATTCTTGATACACTTTTCAGATATTAACTGCTCTTCAGCATGCTCAGCCTGTCTCTAATGTTTTGGATAGACTCCACCCTGCAGTAATGTGCGTGCCATTAAAGAATTCACTTTCATCTCCTGAGTTTACGCTTGTTAGGGCAAATTAATGAAAGACTCTATTCTTTAAGTACTGGTTAAACAAAGCCAAAGTCAGCACTAGAAAGCAAACCGATACAACACTTCATTAAATGTGCTTTTTATTCTTTTTGTTTCAAGTAAGTCTGCTGCTATGTGAAATTTAGGGTTATAGAGTCTCCATCCAAATCTCACAGTAAAGAATGGGCTCAAGTCACAAGTTCATATCTCCCATTTGAAGTGGACTTCCCATGAGAAAAAGGTGCAGGGAAGAGACATCATTACAAATCCTTTCAAGTACAAAGCTCACACTCTTCCAAAATATTGATTGAAAATGCTGGTTTGTGTCTCTGCTCATTCATCTCAGATAATGAGCAAAGACTCCTTTCCAAATTAATTGTAATTCTCTTCTAATCCTTCTGTTCTTTTTTTTTTCCTTCAGCACAGTGACAGCAAGAACTCCTTTGAATACTGAATCCCATCTTATTCGAGCAATTCTTAAAGAGAAACATAGTAAAATCATTTTCATCAGTGTCATGCTCAGACTTTTTTCGTCTTTGACACAATTTAGATAAATGAATAGCTAAGCAGAATGTATGCCCATCTCATTTCCCCTCCTTCTCAAAATTCTCACACAAAATGTATTACATCCTGATTTCTGACTGACAGAAAGAGTTTACAGAGTCCCTGCTTTTCACTTCATTTTCTTACCATAAGAAAAAAGTTAATAAACTAGATCCAAGACAAAAGAAAAATATTTGGGGGCATAAACTTCATTGGACCTAAAACTGTAAGGTCTGCCACTGATAACTAGCTGTCACCTATGTGGTGGCAGGGAGACACGCTCATGTACTGGCTGAACATGAAGATGGTGGATTTCTTCAAGCTTGACCATCTACCTTTCTTACTTAACCATATAAATGAGAAACACAGCTGAACAATCATGTTCTATTTCAAAAAACAGTTATGCGTGATTTTATTCCATTTTTTTTGATATTATCACAATTCAAGGGACCACGGCATTGTTGGTAATCCTCAGTATGAATGAAAGCATGTTTCTATGACTGTATTACTGGTGAGCATCCCATTAGCAGGAGTTATGTAGAACTGGGCCCCCTGGATCCCACTAACACTGAAGAAGATGGTGCAGGAGCAATGTGGAGACAGAGGAGATTAACAGTTCCTTGGGTTAGACAGTTTGGAGCAAGGTTGCTGAGGTCTGCTCTGTGAGCAATAACCTCAGGCTCTGTATGGAAGCAGCTAAATTAATTCCAGACCCAAACTAGTCCTGTATCACTGACACTTCTGCACAACACTCCTTCAGCAAGTGTTGTGGACTGAACCCAAACCATCTGTGCGTAACTAGCGCAGGAGACTATGCATCTATGGCACAGTTACTCCAAAATGAAAACAAATCCACCACAGGTAATTAACGGTTTCCGGGTACTTAGAAAGAAGTTAGAAGAACATTAGGTGCACAAAATTCAAGCACTTGAAAGCTAAGGAATGAGAGATTTAAAATTCCTGTAGAAAACTTCATTCAGCCTACCTTGTGCACAAACTTAACTACATCAAAATTAATATCAAGAAACGTTATTTCTGAGCTTTGGAGTACTACCTAAATTCAAAGGAACTGCTAGAAAACAGTGTCTAAAAAGTACTTTCTCAGTGTGTGGTCCTAAGAATTTTTTAGTGCAAACCTCCTGGGAAGACAGAACATTTCATTTCCTGAAGGATTTTCTGTGATGTTCATCAATATAGTGAGTGCTTCACAGCACTCACTGAATACATTTTCTGCATAGCACACCGATGAGATAAAGAAACAATTTTCTTCAGTTCTGCAGAGAAGCCAGAGTTTCCACTAGCTCTGGACGTCACATCCGAGACACCTGAGAATACCTCTGATGTAATAGTACTTCAAGTATCTGCAGAAGGGCTGCAACCAAGTTCAGATTCAGCTCCCTGCAGTATGGTCTCAGATTAGTCCCCTCAGGAAACAACGAACACAACTGAACAAGGAACATAATGATACTTTCATTCATTCTACAATTTGTACAAGTTAAATTGAAATTCTTTGCCTAGCAAGTACATTACATACTAATAATACAGCAGATGTTCAGTTAAAACCTCCCTCTCTCCAAGTCAGGAACCTTAAAACAAGTAACACCACTATCCTTTTCCCCCTTTGAACTTTTAGGACTGGAAGCCTTATTTCTGATGTCTGGAAAAAAAATGATCGTGCCCAAGTGGAATGAAACTGCTAGATTCATCACACTGTTTTCTGCCATTTAATTTATAGAATAAATACTTTTGCTATTAACTGTTTTCACACACTAAACTGAAACAACAAACAAATTACAAACTAGCACTGTTTTGTAACAGAAGTCATACTGTCAGAAACCAGTTCACTAGACATGATTTCAAATATTAAAGGCTGTTGTAGCAACAACACTTGGAGTTTGAAGAAGCAAGAGTCACTTCAGATGGACAAAAATTCCGGGTGATACATCTAGAAGTACTTTGCAGATTAAATAGCAACTTCCTACATTCCACAAAACACCACTCACCCTCCATCATTTTTGGGACAGCTCATCTCTTGATACCCGTTTCCTCAACACCAGAACTGATAAAATGTCACCAAACTCCAAAACTTTCTCACCACCCTACCAAACTCAGAGAATGAGCATCTTGTAACTCTTCACAACAAACTGGCAAGGCAAGATTATGAGACGGAGAGATGACAGACCTCTAATCTGCCCTGGGCCACTGCTCCTCCAAGCTGCTGCTGCTATATAGCCTCCCACTTCTCCTGGAAGAGCATCTTTAGCTCCAAGCATCGGTTCAACAAACATCTCACCTTATTTTGGAGTCAATATACTTATGTCTGGGAGAATGCTGCAAGCAGCAAGTGCTAACACTTCGACTATCATTGCCATCCAGAACAGCTACTGCCTGTAAAATGAAAGGTTGTCAAACAAAAGGTTGTCCACAAAAAAATAAATTATGAAGTGGGTGTACGCTATCTTCATGTGAAAGAATTCTTACTCTTCACAAAACAATCAGTTCTATTTCTAGCACTGTTAATTTTCTTTCATAGTTGTAATAGGGAACTAACTTTCACTAACCCCACCCCTCCTAACTGCTCAAGGCAGAAGGGTAGCCTTTCACTTTTCATATAGTACAAATAAGGGAAAAGCTAAAAATTAAATAAAATACCTGAGTTGCTTTACTGGTGAAGAAAATAAAGCGGAACTAAAATATACTCATTTGGATACACTGCTTGATCCAGATAAATTTATGTTAGCACAAAGTGTAAAAGTAACAGAAAAGCTTGAAAGCCAGTAATTCACATTTTGCAGTCAAACAGCAGAAAAAAATACATAAATGTAAACAGTAGTTATCAGTTAAATAAGGACAGCTGCTTGCTACTGCATAGGAAAATCTTTGAGCTTTACAAAATCAACAGTATAGCTGATTTAAACCTATAAAAAATTATTTCACAACCATTGCACTATAAATGTTACTAAACTGTTTTACATAAAGTGTTGAGACTCCAAGCTACCACTGTGTGAGAACCGCCAACACCCACATTGTTGCGTATCAGCTTGTGCGGGAGCTTCTAACTTGATTACATACAGTTGCAAGAAAAAGTATGTGAACCTTTTGGAATTCCATGGAGTTCTGCATTAATTTGTCATAAAATGTGATCTAACCATCATCTAAGTCAAGAGTATTGACAAATACCATATATCTAAAATAATAACACAAAACCAATTCTGATCCTCCACGTCTTTATTGAACACATTCAACATTCAAAATGCTAGTGGAAAAAGTAAGAGAACCCTTGAATTGACCTCAAAAAAGCTAATCAGAGTCAGGTTAACCTGGAGTCTTGTTAAGAAAATTAGTTTGGAGGTGTGGTCTACAGCCATCTTGACTGATAAAAAACACTCAAACTTTTTGAGTTTGCTCTGCACAACATGTGTGCTTATGTGAGCTATGTCTCACCAAAAAGAACTTTCAGAGAATCTACGATCAAGAATTGTTGATTTACATAAAGCTGGAAAGGGTTGCAAAGTGATTTTAAAGACCTTAGAAATTCACCAGTCTACAGTTAGGCAAACAATCCACAAATGGAGATGCTTTGGGACTGTGGCTACTCTACCAGGAAGTGGGCACCCAGTCAAAATGGCCCCAAGAGCACAACAAAGACTCATCAATGAAGTAAAGAAACAACTCCGAGTGACAGCCGAAGAGTTGAAGGCATCATTGGAATTGGCTAATATCTGTGTTCATGAGTCGAAAGTACATAAACCATTGAACAAGCAGGGTGTCTATGGCAGGACACCATGAAGGAAGCCGCTGCTTATTACAGAGAACATTGGTGCACACCTGAATTGTGCAAAAGAGCACATTGATGCTCCACAGTGGTATTGGCAAAATGTTTTGTGGACTGATGAAACAAAGACTGAAATATTTGGAAAGAACACGTAGCATTACATCTGATGTGAAAAGGGCACTGCATATCATCATGAAAACATCATCCCAACCGTAAAGTATGGTGGAGAAAACATCATGATTTGGGCCTGCTTTGCTGCATCAGGGCCTGGCCAGCTTGCAGTCATTGAAGGGAAGAGGAATTCACAAGTACATAAAAAAATTCTTCAGGATAATGTGAGAATGTCTGTATGTCAGCTGAAATTCTGTAGACATTGGGTAACACAACAGGACAATGACCCAAAACATCAGAGCAAGTCCACAACAGAATGGCTTCAGAAACACAAAATCTGCTTTTTGGAGGCATCAAGTCAGAGCCCAGACCTCAACCAAAAAAAGATGCTATGGAATGACTTGAAGAGAGCCATCCACAGGAGACGTCCAAAGAATATGACAGAGCTAAAGCAGTTTAGCCAGGAAGAATGGGCTAAAATCCCTCCTGAATGATGTGCAGGTCTGATCCACAGCTACAGGGAGCGCCTGGTTGAGGTTATTGCTGCTAAGGGGGGGGTCAACCAGTTAGTGATTCCAAGGGTTCACTTACTTTTTCCACTAGCATTTTGAATGTTGAATGAGTGTACTCAATAAAGACATGGAGGATGAGAATTGTTTTTGTGTTATTATTTTAGGCACATGATATTTGTCAATACTCTTGACTTAGATGACAGTTAGATCACATTTTATGACAAATTAATGCAGAACACCATGAAATTCCAAAAGGTTCACATACTTTTTCTTGCAGCTGTATATAAGTTGCCTACAATGCATCCAATTCAAGTGACTTAATGCAAAGAAATAAAACATGAAGTGGTGAAAGAATCAACATTGCTGGTACAAGCATTAAAAAAATAAAGTCAATTCTTTCCCGCCTTCCTTAATCTCATTTCAAGTTTAACATACAGAAAGGCTCAGTGCCAGAATGCTTATCCAAACTACATAAATCTCTAGACAAATTCTCCAGCCTATACAGCTCTGTCCTCATTAAACCTTCCAATTCTTCCTAATGCTAGGACAGGCTTGTAGAGAGCTATCTTTTCCCACCAGATCTTCAATCAATCTTTTCCTACCACATCTTCCCTTAGAAGAACAAATCTCCTTCCTTGCAATGTGTTTATTAAATGAAATGGGAATTGAAACCAGCCCCCAAACCCGCAATGAACCCTATAGCAACAACGTACACCTCACACCGCTGCCCTGTCCGCCTCTGAGAGAGACCCAATTAATTCCCTTACTCCCTTCCTGAATTCCTGAGCAGGGTCAGAGGGAGGGAAGGCCATTTACCACCATGCAACCTACTTCAAGCAGCTGGTCCAACTTATAATGTAAACATGGTAACACCTTGGGAAGGTCACTCAGAGGAATAGTAGCATTAGCAAAGCAATTAATTTTGGGTTGACCATATGCTCACCGGCCTTCTGCTTTACTTTCCTCCAGTCCTTCCCCCACCTTGTAGAAAGAAACCCAAGGAGGATTTTTTACTCATTCTCTGAACAGAAAGTTTCAGAAGGTGAGAGATGGGATTTTCTTGAACATTGAGAATGTCATCTTCTTTGGGGGATTGTTTCCAGCGTGATATTTTATTTGTCTGTTGCCAAAAGAAACACTTTATAGCTTTCTTGTTAGTCAAATTGCTTTAAGAATACGCTTGAAGGAAATGATACAACTAACAAAACAAGAAAAACTTTCTGTGCACTTCACATGCTCCTTGAAATGTGGCCACTTTATAGACTGGTGAAGTTAACTACTCAACATGAGGTCTGTTTACCATTTCCTTAAAATCCTTATTAATAAATGCACATTAAAAAGTTGTAGATCCTCTACCTCCTTTTATTTTCCAACCATAAAAATACGAAATTCAAGGAAAAGGGGGAAAAAACCCTGACGTGTTTAAACTCATGAGATTCAACAGTCACCTTTCACTTCTTTTAGGGTTTAATTATATGACATTTCCAACAGCTGGAGAGTAAAATGTAAAACAGAGATACAGTTGGGCACCAGAGTCCCAAGTGGATTTCCAAGGTCACACTGAACTTGCCTGCCCTCAGAGTCCTAAATACTACAAAGGTGAAACCAGTTATTGCTGCATTTACCTTCTCTGTCTTTCTTCATCATCTCTTCTCTTAAATCTTGACTGCCAATTTCAACAAGCCTTCTGTATATAGCATATACTGTACATATGCTTCATGTAATTTACATGAAGAACACAGAGTTTATAGAACGAAGAACTCAAAGGCTAGCTATCTTTTATAAGTGTGTGACAGGCTGTCACCGTGCTCTCCTCCTGAACATTTTTCACTGTGACTTTCCTTGTACAACCAGTAACAAACGTGCTGGATCTAGCAAGGTCAGAACGCAAAGGATTGTGCCTTCCAAACAGGATACTATTTTCTCTTCTAGCTTTCCATTAGCAACTACAACTATGATTAAAGCAAATAAATTTGAGGGAGGTAGAAGACACACTTAATCTCTACACACTGATAAAGTGCATTATTGCAGTGTAAATTACTTCTTCCAGGTCATTTCTTCAGTCCATCAACATTTTTTTTTCCTCCCTGAATGTTGCGGTAACACACATTTGGTTTGAAGTATCTTTGTCACATATTTTTGCTTAGAAATATACATCATGCATAAAGATGTGCATTTGCACATAAACATAACTAACTACACCTGCATTTACACATACCTCTCTCAAAATCCAAGTCTTACAATATCATAAAGAAATCACGGCCATTTAATGATAAATGATTTCATATGTGTATAGTTTTAAAAAGGATTGCTGTTTATTTGTACAAGCTCTTTCAAAACACATTTTCAAAGCCCAGATCTACACCGTGGTTTCAGAATTACATTTTTACAACATAATGCATGCTACAAACAACAGATGACATCGCCTTGTGTAGGGTCCAAGCTAATGATGTGTGTGGAGAGAAAAGCTTATATTTCACACCACTTTAATCACTGATACCTACTAGTATATCTTTTCAGTGGCTGCAGAGGGAGATCCTAGAAAGCTCAAGAAAAATTGATTTCTAAACCTAATCTTTCC
>NW_009721854.1:15841-20630 GCF_000703405.1 Apaloderma vittatum | reverse complement strand
CTTTCCCTATCTGTCTAGAAATATTTTCCTTTTTTTCTTCTCACTTCAACGAATTTAAACAAAGTTATTGAAGTGTTTATGACAACGTAGTAGTATTTTGTGAAAGGATAATGGTTCTGCTGCTTTAATTTTCACAGTTTCAATGCAAGGCATCTTTATATCCTGAATTTTGAAAAGCAAAAAGTCCATCCATCAAAGTAACAACTACTGTGCTCACTCTTAGAAAGTAAATAAAAGAGAAAGCAGCACAAGAAGTTCCTCAAGCCAAATGAAGGAATATGAATACATGTGAGCAACACTTGTGATTTCTTACTTTAAATAAGCCTAAATTATACATTTTATCACACAATCTTTGTGTACACAGGAACAACACAGTCTGCAATGATCCCATAAGAAGCAGAAGGTGTGATATGCCTAAGTGAAGAACAGGAAAACCAAAAACCAGATACAGGAAATCTGACTATTTCCACTGGTAATAGGTACATGCATATAGAGAGAGGAGAGACTCAATAGAAAATTATATCCATTTACGAGCATGTTTGACTCTGCTGGCTGAAGTAAACACCTGATTAATGGATTAATCATTACAGAAACAGTGAATAGAAATTAAGTAATGAACATCATCTCCTGGTTCCCGACTTTTTCTGAGCAATCTACAGAGTATCTACAAAAAGCCACAAAGGCAATGTCCAAGCTGTAAACAATATCACTCTACTCCTTCCTAATAACTTGAAGTTTTATCTTCACGAGAGATAATTACAGTAGCAGAGCTATACAGATAATTTCATTTACCTAAATTATGGCAATCTCTGTTAGCATAGCAGAAAACAGACTTTCTGCTGAAGAAGGAGAGGTCTTGCCTTTGGAAAATTTCCATCAGTTATTAGTTTTTGGCCACCTATCCCCTCACAACCTTCACGCATTTCAAGAAAGCACGTTCTTCTACTGAAAGTCACAGCCAGGGTCCTAAACTACGTTTTCGCTTCTGTGAGACAGAAGCTTCATTGATTAAAGAATACAAATTAACTAAAACACCACAAGTGGCTATTATTACAAGAAACCTCACCAACATACATGCAAATAAATTTCACTGACAGCACTGACAAAAGGGGCACTGTCACACCTTCCTAGGCCTGGTAAGGATGACCTGGTGTTTTGAGATCAAGGTCATAATAAAAAAATCTCAATCTATATTAATTTCAGAAAATGGCTTTGCAAAGACCAACCCTCTTCTACTTGTTGGTTTTACTAACGAAAGGGACAATCTGGTTAATTAAGGCTGATTTTCAGTTAGGTATTTCAGATGCCACTTGAATCTGTTGTTAATGTCTCAGCATGAGATATGAAGTCATGGTTGCTTGTTGTAGCCTACAAGACAGATTAGAACACAGTGCTGGAAAACAGGATTTTATATTATATGATCAGTCTCACTGGAAGTAGGAGGTCCTGCAACACAAATACATCACTAATAAACACGACTTTAATTTCAAGGTAATTTAGTCTGGGGCTTTGGTTTTTAAGTGTAAGACAAGCTGAAGTAGACAGTCAGCTGCCATTTTTATAAGTCACCTAATGCTTAAGGGAAAAAAAAAACACGATTGATAGAGAAAAGGCTTTATTCCAAGACCTAAAATACAGTAATCGTGACAGACAGAACATCAATCGTACACATAACCTTGAAGAAATATTCCACAACTTCCCAGCCAGTAGAGCACTACCTGCACCATGTTCCAAAGCAAAACCACACTGCAAAAAGGCAGGAACTGACGGACTCTCCACTGTATCAGAAATTCCCACCAGACCACAGAACCTGTTTCTTAGGAGGCAAACTGAGCACAGGTGAAATCTGTCTGAAGGGACAGCATGGGTTAAGCATGGTAATCAGGATGTCAGGAAGGGAATTTTGCCTTCTTTCGAAGCCAGCATCTGTAAAGCATTAGGGAGCTTCACTGTCTTTGTATTTTGCATCTCAAACACCTGAGTAAAACTGGATTCAAAGCAAGGGTGTCAACTTTCCTTTTATCTTCAGCAACGAGATTCCATTCAAATACCATTGCTTTTGAAAATATTATATAGAATAGAGGTAAATGGCAAATAAAATGGAACCGCACTGTAATCTCTCTTGTAACACCCACTAGTAACTTTGCTTGTCACAGTTCAGTCTGATACAGGAGAGCATTCCTTTAACATCTTTAACCCCTCTTCAGGTATGAGTACTTAGAAAGAGGCATAGGAATTCCTGTGGATATCCACCCTACTCTCTTTTTGCATACTCTAATACAAATATTACACCTATTATGCATTGTGTCATTATTTTTAAAGCATTTACAGGTTCTTTGGCATGCTTTAGAGAAATTCCACACTTTGTTCCCAGCATTCGTCTCTTTAGGTATAAGCTGGCTGTAGGTACCTAAGTGATTATCGGGCTAGTCTTCTAAAGCAAATGAATAAAAACTGAGCTTTACTCTGCAGGGTTCTCTTGAGAAGCCTGTTTCTATCAGTCACCCAGTGGCCCTAGGGAAATTAGCTTCTTCATTTAGCTAAATTAGTTGCATAATGTTGAATAGCATGCATTCTTCATCTCTACTCCTTTTTTCCAAAGAAGAGAAGTAAAACAGTAATTTAGACATTCTCCTATCTTCCCTTTCTCTCATAAAACCAGAGGCATCTTCTGAGAAATAACTGGAAAAAAAATATGTTATCACATATATCCACAGTATAAGTACTTTCTTTAAAGCAGGAGACTAGCAGAGGAGTCAAACAGCTTGTTGCTTCCATACTATAAAAACCAGGTTGGTTCTAATTTTTGCAACAAGATGAAGAGGCAAGGCTCTTGCTACCCAAGCAGTAGCAGCCACCGGCTGCTTCCCTCTATCTATTTTGGATCAGCAGCAAAAGGAGCTCTCCAAGTCACTTCCCAGCTCTCTCCAACTCAGCCCTTCCCATTCGTGCCTCTGCTGCACCCTCCTCCTCATCAACCAGCAGCAGAAAGGATCCTGGTCTTTTGCCCTCAAGCAGCACAATCCAGTTCCTATAGCAACCTGAAGTCTTCACCATGCACATTTGAGAAACCACTGTGAATATATCATTTTGCCCACAAACTTAAGAAAAACATCTTTAAAATCAGTAAATAAAGCAGCATCAGATTTTACAGGTGGTCAGATTGAAACAGCTGGAGTCAAAACTGCTTTGCGTAAGGTCAAATCCACAGACCAGTAACAGCAAGAAAAGCAGTTGTTTCAGTCCTACCACTGGAGCAAGAATTTCACTCAGACTTTGAAAAAGCCAGTGTCACCACTGCAAGGTGATGGCCCTCTCCTGCTCAAGGGAGCTGCTTACTCTTGTGCTGCTGCAGCTATTTCATACATGCCCATGAATAACTGGATCAAGAACTGAAGGAATTCTAACCAACCCATCAAAATGAGGTAACCTGCGAATTTAACCCAGACCAGCTCCACATTCCAGACCAGTGGAATGGATAGGGTGGGATATGGGAACAAACAGCAATAGCGAAGAAGCGCATGGAGGCACCGGCATTTTGTTTTGCTTTTCTAGAAGAGGAAAGTAATGCTTTCCCTAACTTCTTCCAGCTAGATACAGGCAGCAGGAGCTATCTTTTCATTGGCAGATATACACGATAGCCTACATTGTTGCAAAGTGATGCCAAAGGAAAGCTTAATGCCTGTTACAGTGGGAATACTGTTTTGTAAAAGCAAAGCTGTCTTTACAGTTTTGATTTGATAGATCTTATCTGCTGGCAGTAATGGCAGAGTAAAAAAGATGTGAATCATCAACGAGAAGAAATTAAAAATTTAAATTTTCTTTTCTTTAAGTTAAAGCTGTCTGAATTTCATTTGACTGGAAAAATAGGACAAAAAAGAAATAATTTTCAAAAATATAGCATGCAATGTTCTTCATTAGCAGCACGAAGAATATAGTTTTAAAATTCTTTCAGGTAATTAGAGCGCATAAAAAAAGCCCCCAAATGCAAGATGATTCTTGGTGGGAATACAACAGTTGGGAGAAGAGCAGAAATGCCAAAAAATATCCCTGTATTTAGAAAAAAAACAGTCTTATGTAGTCTATGTGAAGTATAAACTAAGACATCTACTGGCAATTCATGAGGTACAGTAATGTGTTTGTGGTTCTCTCATGATAATTGGATTTTTTAATCTTAAGACTTTTTTAACTTATAAATAAAGATGAAAGAACATCACTGAATAATGAGCTCTTTAGCTAAAGAAGAACTGCATTACCCTGATGATTTTTAATGAACTTTTCCTAAGATTTCAGAACATATACATAAAAAAGCTCTTGTGATTCAAGAAGAATAAAGATTACCTTTTAAGTATTAATGCAATTTTCAGGCTTACCGTGGTTTTGTTTGCCCAAACATTACAAGAGATGGGCAAAAAAATGTGAAAGAGACTCCTACGTTTTATTATTTCACAGAATGGTTTGGATTGGAAAGGACCTTAAAGATCATCGAGTCACAAAGCCCCTGCCATGGGCAGGGACACCTCCCACTAGATCAGGTAGCTCAAGGCCCCATCCAGCCTGGCCTTGAACCCTTCCAGGGAGGGGGCAGCCAAAGCTTCTCTGGGTGACCTGTTCCCATGCCTCAGCATCTGCACAGTGAAGAACTTCTTCCTAATACCTAACCTAATTCAATTTGTGTTCCACACACATCAAGAATTAAGTCCTATTCATGTCAGTAGGATAAACAAAAGCACAATTAAGTTCATTATGTCTTAACCTAGTTTGAAAGAAAACATCAACAATTCCTGCT
>NW_009721854.1:11873-15810 GCF_000703405.1 Apaloderma vittatum | reverse complement strand
TGCTGGTAAGAACTATCCTGGTTTACAATATTTATAGACAGCACTATGCCTTGCTTGGTCATGATGCACACACATCATGCCTATACGCAGCAGCAGCAGTAAAAGCTGTTTCAAGGGACATTTTTGTTCACAAATAACAGAATTTCTAGCACCATCACCTGATAAGGAGCAGTTCCTGTAACTCCACAGCTATCTGTTTAACTACCACCTCAAGTCCGGAGTGACGTCATCAGCTGAGAATCTCCTCCAAGTTTCCTGGTCTTTCGACTGCAGAGTAAAACTTAAAAATATTATACCTCTTATGTGCCGAAATCCATCTGCAAATGCAACAAAACCAGTATGTTTTATTTCAAATAACCAGATGCAACTTAAGATCGTCTTATAGCTTTCAGAGCACTGGTATTTTCTATGCTCTCCCTCAGCTTCACCGTCAAAAAACTGCTGCTGAGAACACATGCTGAGACTATACATTCCTGAACATCTGGGCAATGCACTGATGAATAGATAAGAAAGTTCAAAAATCAACTGTATTTACAGAATTCAAGCTGTATATTGAATTATTCCAGTAAATGCAAAATAACTTAACATGGGAGTAAAGGGAAAACCAGCAACCTAGCTATAAACAAGTTGCCCAGGAATTTATTTCCCAGCCTAATTCATACGTATGCCTAATTTAAAGGCCATCATCCATCATCATTGTCATGCCTCTCCATCGGCTTGGGGAGAAACAACATTTTCAGGCACTGATTACGGTGCTGAAGCTGCACTCAGTATGGATCGTTCCCCCTGGATCCACTCTGACTTGGTGCATGGTCCGTCACTACACCAGGCACAAAGGACAGAGCAGTCGTAACACTGCTTGACAATTACAAGTGCAGAACAGGGAAAGAACCCATAAATCAAGGGCAGAACATGTATTACTTTATTGACACTGACCACATACCAAGAAATCACACATTCTTGAGAGTAACCGTTAACTCTTCATCATGTACCTTCACCATGGGTAACATCATTCATTTCAGTATCTCTGTAGCGTAACAGGAATAAGAAGCTTCTGTCTCTTAAGTTAACACTGTTTCCCTGACCTAAATATCTCATCTTTCTTTTTCTTTGTACCCGGTCTTGTCTGAAGGAAAAAGATGGTGCTAACTGCCACTAGTGAAATATTTTTAGGATAGAAAAAAACACAAACCAAAAAACCCTACCTGTTTTGGTTTTTTTTGCCATAACCTTTACAAGTACATGCTTCTAAGAACAGCCATCTATAGGTAAACACAGCCAAATAGCAGTCTGGTTGCAACCACGTAATATATTCTGGCACACATCTGGAAGAAGCATGTCAATGCTTCAGCTGCAAGTTAGCTCATATGAAGTTGTAATACCACTTGAGGACAAGGCTGCTTAAGATAACAGCATCACTGTGGTAAAATGAAGTATCATATAAAGAGTGCACAGGCCATGACTTCTTTAAATTCACTTGACACAAAAAAGCATTCAAAAGAGTTTTCTCAGCACTAACTAGGAAACACTCTGAGAGAGGACTCCATGAACATCTTCAGCACCTTCTCGAAGTTTAAGGCAGGAGAAGTTTTCTTTATCTAAGTGACTTGAATAGCTCTGGACCAAAAACAATTGCATGAGAGTACTGAACCTGGAACCTGTGAGAAAAAGCTTAGGAGGGTTTATGTATTTTACATGCGATTAATAATTACTGGTCTGGCATCAACTGTGCAGGCTTACAAGATCTTCT
The DNA here is from genome assembly GCF_000703405.1 of Apaloderma vittatum. Taxonomy (NCBI): domain Eukaryota; kingdom Metazoa; phylum Chordata; class Aves; order Trogoniformes; family Trogonidae; genus Apaloderma; species Apaloderma vittatum. The sequence continues at coordinate 14,060 of NW_009721854.1, read as the reverse complement.
CCAACAACGCTGTTGAGCTCCAAGCCCCGTGCAGACTGTGGCTGTGCTGCCCCACCTGTGGTACTCAGGCAACCATCCCTGGGCCACCACAGCACTGACTCTGTCTCCACATGGCACATCCAAGCACAGAGAGGTTACAACAGGTTTGGAAGGACATGTACTATAGTTTTGTTGGCCAAACCATGGCTTTGCTGGCATGAACTAGTGAATAGGATTCAGGCTTTCTTTCCTGATTTTGGAAAGCTCACCTCTTTGTACTCGGGTCTTTGTTCAACCACGGGAATGAAGTTAAAAACTCTTGAAATGACAGTTCTGCCATCCATGAATGCCAGCCATGGAGAGCAACTAAGTCCAGCCTTTGAAAATACAGGGCTCTTATGTCTAGTTCAGTTCCAGTGCAACCAAGTACAGAACCTAAATCTTTTTCTGGCTGAGTCCTGTGGGGCAGCCAAACTCCAGTCCTGACCAGCCTGGCAGTCCCAAGCATGCCAGGATAGTTTTATGTACTCAAGGGACATACAGTTCTATGAGTTTACATGTAGTCTCAAATATCCTTCCAAACTTGTTCTGTCAGAATCAGCACGGCTAAAATGTATGTATTACACAGGGGTGTTTTTTTCTATAGTACCTGTCTAATGAGTATAAAATATTACAAAGTTGGCTCCTAATCTTCTGCTCTTTCATGCATTCCTTTTCCTACTTGTCTATGGGTATCTAGAGAAAGATGACATCGACAGTACATACCTTCAGACACCAAATAGAGGAGCTCAGTCTTCCTGAGACACCCTTACAATCAACTAGAAAGTCTTACTCTTTTACTAAATGATTTAGGGAACCATTACTTCCACTAAACCCATAATGGTGTCATGGCTTTTTACAACAGGCAATAACTATGCCTATCAACTACAGCAATAAGCAGGTCACATCACTAGGATTCCCAAAGCCTCAAAATACAAAGTCTAGATGGTTTTGCTCTCCACCTCTTCAGTTCAGGAACAGGCAGACAGAGAGTTTTCTGTCTCCTTCTTCATCTCATCTCATCTCATCCCCCTCCATACACAAAATAGAATGAAAATCATTGAAGGACAAGTACTCTTCATAAAGCTACAGCTTATTCAATCTCTTCAAAAAGAGACAGGACTAGATTCATTGTTTGAGGTAAATGACCATGGATGTTCAGACTGAGACTATCACCACTGACTTTCTTGTCATAAGTGAGAAAGCACAGGAGTCTCAAGCAGTTTCTGATGAGTTCTCTCTACTGCTCTTGAGGAACTAGTTCAGTTTAAAATGAACTAAATTACATCAAATATTTAAGCCCCTCCTATGTTAAACTCTAAGCACAGACAAACGTGTGGCCTTATAGAGAAAATGGAGAAACAAAAGATAAGAGCAGATATGAAGCAAAGGGCTAATCAGGGAGCAAATCCAGCTCAATCACAAAGGTGTGATGTGTTATCTCTTGCTCAAGGAGTCTAGCTAACTACCTGAGACATGGTAACTGGAATTAGGCGAGACAAATCCTGCCCTGTAATCCACCTGAAAGAGATTATTTCAAATTACACTTACTACACATCTAACTGTCCTTATATACTCCAAAAGTTCCAAAAGATGTTTCTGATAAACATTTACTTCTCAAAGTAAGGATTAGGAATGTGAGCTATGCTGAGGGAAGAAATGGACAAAAGAAAAGAGACCAAAGCTGTGCCTACATACTTGACAGTGGTACTGCACTGTTCTCCCTTATTTGTTTGCCTCAGATCAAACTCAGGGTTTTGCTGGCATAGGAGCCTGTGTCCCACCACCAAGCACTGAAGTGGGCAATTCAACACTATTAAAAAAAAGTAAAAATAAATCCAAAACAGCAAAATATCCAACTTTTCAGGCTCATTCTTCAGATGAACATTTTCCTCTGTCAAGTTCATTACACCATCACACAAACACAGCTGTAGTGCCAAAACCCAGGACAGACAGTGCAGAGGTGGGAAGAGGTGATGGGAAGAAAAAAGTGTTTAAGCCAGCTTATAGTTGTGAAGAAATTAATGTAACTGAATCTATGAATATTGATGAATGGATTGATGATGAAAAATGAGCTGGTAAACTGACACAGGTTAAATAAATTTGATGTGGGAAGGGGAAAATGTATAGACAGAACAGAGAAAGAAAATTAGCATGAAAAGGGAAAGA
>NW_009721854.1:0-11842 GCF_000703405.1 Apaloderma vittatum | reverse complement strand
ACACAAGCCCTAAGAAGAAAGATTTAAAAGTAATAAACATAAAGTACTGTATCAAGATTGAAAAAAACAGCCAAGGAAAAGCCAAACCCAGCACTTAGACTCACTGAATATTTCTAAATTTAGAATATGTCTGTTTTCAAGTGCCACATTTTCTTATCTGCAACACAAAGACAATGCTGCCCTTTCAGCTCTTGGATAACACTATAAACATTTTATAATGGAGTTTGCATAGCACAAAATATGTCCCAGAGCCTTGGGAAACATTGACGAAAAGATGAGCTACTTCGAAGTTGTTCATTAAGTGCACAGGTGCGATGGTGCTCACTAGCTGAAGCAGAGCAGCTGTGGAAAAAGCCGTATGGCTGTGTGATCAAAGATTGGATCAGCTTCCACACAAAGGGGACACGCATGTCTGCAAAGTAATATCACACACATACTTCGTAATTTTCCAGAGTTTTATTTGTCAACCTTAGCAGTATTCTTAGTGCATTTTTCCATAATCACCTTAGAGAACATAAGAAACCTTTATCAAAAGCACATATAAAAGAATATTTTTTGCAACTAATACATTTGGTTAATAAATACTACAATCAATGTTTCCATCACTGATATTAACTGAAAAGCAAAGTTATGGTGACCCACTATAGAATTTTGGAAAGTTGGAAACGATGTCTCAAAGCTGCTGCCTGAAAAACAAAGCATTTGTCCACCATAGTGCCTGGGTGTTAAAACTTGTTAAAATCAAGCACCCGGGGTGGAAGTTTGCAGGCATGGACCCTTGTTACTCCAGACGCTTGAAGCTCATCAGGAGTATGTGCTGCACAACTCTGTTGTACCTGAAGCCAATTTGGGGCGTAACTTAAAAAATGTCAGAGGTCTTTCTGAAAAAGGCATTTGAAGTACAAAATTAGGAATGGAAGGGAGTAGTGAAAGGAGAGATGGTGGGAGGGAAACCGAAGTACTTAAAAGGTTAGAAAAGGGAAGAATATTTGTCTTCTTGCTATCAACAAACTAAAAGAGGTAAAGGAAAAAATTATTCATTTTGCATAACATCTATATCAGTAAATTCTTTTCATTAAAATGTCTTGGAATAAACTTCAAAAAAGTGATAAATTATTGAAAAACCCATCCTAAACAAGAGAGGCACAGTATTTTTAGCAGCTAGTGCAAGCCGGCACTCCTATAACACTAGGGAGCAGGAGGTGGGCACCGTCTCTCCTGGCTTGACAGCAGGGGCTTTAGCTTCAAAAGTTTAACGGAAAAAAAATGGAAATGCCTTGCACACCGAAAAAAAGAAAATCTCCTTCTTGCCCAGAAATATAGGGAGAAAGAAACTGTGTTCCAGTGAATAACTTCATAGTTTATCAACCTCTACTTTTTGTAAAACTTGGAGCAACAGGATAAACCTGTGCTTACCCCCACAAGCAGGCAGGGATCCCCAACCATGACTCTTCTCCCTCTGGCGTGCAGAGGGAAGATACAATAACCTCTCTGCCTTTCCACGGCACTGTGGCTTCGCTGCCTTCTCCAGCTCTGCTCAACCCCTGCTCATTCCTTCACTGAGAACCTTCACGTGCCCACGGGGAGCAGGAGGACACCAGTGTGTGTTCTCCTCTCTTCACTCCAAAGCCACCACCAGCAGCTCCAGTCCCCTGTACAGGAGATGGTGGAGGGGGAAGAGGAGGAGAGCATTAAGCAGCACTCATAGATGGTAAACTGGTCCCTATACTTCCTTACAAAGCAGCAAAAAGAGTTTCCATCTTTTCTCATTCAACCTTCATAAACATGGAGCTATTAGTTACTTCTGCCTACCCAAGGGGCACATGTTGCTCCTGTGCTCCTCAGGGCTATGCAAAAGAACAGGCAAGGAGAAACCCTCCACAGCAGCAAACAGAAACATTAATATTCCCTTATGGGGATTATTAAGATACTAAGAGTGTCTCTGACTGTCATCAGACTGTGAATATTCTATAGTTTTTCTTAGAGGTATATGTACGCACACAGCATTTATGATATGTTAATAATTAAAACTGAGTAATACATGCAAGTCCTACAGCTTAGCTTTTAAATTCTTGAATTGTCTGTGTTTTCTTAATAATTTGATGCCATAGCAATCAGAGCCTTAAAACAGGTCACTGCCTTCTGGTAATGAAAAATAAGTATTTTAAGAGTTTATAGCCTACCATTCCTATTTTCTGATTGTACCTACAAAAACACGATTGATAGAAACTCATATACATATATATTTGCAAAAAAATCCAGACAGGTAGGGCTAAGATGGAACTTAAGTCACACATATCTGGATATAATAATTAATTCTAAAGAATTAATCTCATTTTTGACATGTCCTTATGTCACACAGTAATTGTCATCATGGAATAACAATTGGCACTTTCTAATTATCCTACACATTTGACCCTACCTCCCCTCCTCATCCTTTAAAGTACTTAATTTTCTCTACTTCTGTATCAGGATAGAGCATGCTCTGCGGCAGTCAAACTGTGGAAATAGCTATTCTTGAAACGGTAGTAATCAAACACTACTTCGCAACTCTATTTTACCAAGATTTCTGTGCATGTATTCAGGTAATTCACAGCAAAATCGGCAGAAGCAGCATACTTTGTGGAGGTGTCCACGTCTGTGTCAGCTCATGAATGTCTGTATTTTATGCACATCTTCTTCTTCTCTAAGGAATCAGTTTGGGACACTTTCAGGCTAAAAGATTATTATAAAAACGCAGAACTATCCTGTAATATGCTCCTACCAGTTGGAATCAGTACATTGTTTTCAAGGCTCATTCATGAAGTTTTAGTAGTTAAACCATATAACATCCACAATGGCTTTAAAGGCCCCTGGGACTACTTCCCAAGTACTTATTCTTTGCTTAATAGTTAAGGATGTGCATTTTTCATGGTTCAGTTCCTCGTTTTACATGAGGTCTGCATAGCCCGAGGTGTCACATTTCATGGGAATTTCACAAAGCATAAAAAAAAAAATACAGAAAACATGAAGATTCATTTTCATGGAGACAGAAAGCAACCCTAAGCCTCCTAGCCTCTGTCAGCTTTAAAAACAAGGGAAATCCATAATTTTATGGTGGTGCTATTGCTGAATTCCAAGTAGACCATGAGAACTCTATATCCTCCTCATGAGCAGTCCCAACATGAAAGGCCATTTCATGTAACGCACAGAGCAAGGAACAGCTTCATTTATTTGTAGATTTGTAAATTACTACAGGGTGGTTAAACTTTTGAACTCAAATTTGCTTCAGTGCCAATTCCCATCCCAGACTGGGAGGACTTGTACTGTACTCTATGTGAAGACCATCTGGCTCTGCTTCTAGATGGATCACAGATTAAAATCACATCCAGGGAGGAGGGAGGGACGAGGAGGAGGAGGGAGAGGGCAATGCTGGCTCCACAAACTAAGGGAACACTTGAGGTTGCATTCTGTAGGAAACTTGGAGTAATGCATGCATAGATCAAGTCTAATAAATATAATTTTAAAATACGCAGATGAGAAATGGAGAAAGGAAATACTAAAAGCATAGAGACGAAAGCAAAGAGGATGTTTTCCCCCTTTTTAAACTGCAAGGTTTCCAAGGTCAAGTTCTCCCAACTAACCTTGTACAAGTAAACAAATGCATTTAGTCTTAAAGAGATATTTGCAGAAGTGACAAAGGATTCAGCTACTGAGCCAAGGAAGTTTAGTGTTTATATTATTAGTCATGGAGACAGTATAACGTGCCTTTTTCTGGTACAAGCAAGAGCACTGTAATCTCATTATTTCTAATCTAAAGAGTTCATGAATCAGCATGACAAATCCATTCATATTTTTTACATTCCAGGACATGTCAATTAAAGAAAAAAATAGAGGCACATCTTGAGGTTTCTGCACACATGTAGCAGGAAGAGGCACTAAGCTATCATGTATAGCTCAGACTTTTCTGGGACTGTTGCTTTTGATATTAACTACAACAAATGTCACCTACAAAGCTCACTGATGAACAGCTGGCACCCATTAGCCCATTTCACAAAGGAAGATGGCATGGCTGTGTCACAGCAACCGTACCTAAGCTCGGCAGTGCTGCTCATTAACAGGCCTTATTAGCACAGGTACACTAATTTGCTACTAATTTGTTAACACAAGTGTGGTTTGTTTTGTTTAGGGGAGTTTGGTTTGGGTTTTTTTTGGTAGTGGTGGTGGGGAACCTACATTGTATCTCCACGTGGAGCTGCTCCATACTATGTGGGCATAATAGCTTCCAGGTGGAGCTGCCATCTGTTGGTATGGTTTCATGGGACTGCAGTCTGATGTTCAGCATAAAATGAATTATATGAATGTTCAAATCCCCACAGGACAAGTGTCCAACTCTGATACGCTTTCTGAAGGATTCGGCAGAAAGATAAAAAAAACTGAGCCAGCACACCCCTCCTCAGAATAACCACGCCTCAGCAATCGAGCCTTAGGGACTTGATTTCTCTTTAAAAAAATGATTGTTACTAAAGCTACTTTGAGATCATTTGAGAAGTTTACATAATTTTAAAGGACTGCACATAAGAAGTCAACCTGAATATGTGGCGATATGTGCAAGAATTTCAGTTGCATACAAATACCTGCACACTGAAAGTTAGAAGAAAGTGAGGCAAGTTTTCATACTTGGCTTCAGGAAAAGAAAGAAATGCAAAGGTAAGACTAACCATGCACTGTCTGTTCATATTTACTTGGGGCTGAGATACTTTTGCACAGCCGGAAAAGTTTAAACAGTTCTTGAGCTCACACTGAAACAGGAGTAATGCAAATGTATGCACTATATACAGTATTAGCTCCATTTTCACTACTGAACTTACATTACTACCATGTGTTTTACTGCTATGGTATCAATCCAATAAGACACGTCTATTTAGGAAAGACAGCCTCTCACACACCTTATTTCTAGTCATTTGATATTACACAAGCCATGCCAATGACCCATTGCTCCACATACATTTACTACAGAAGAACGTATTTCCCCATGCTAAACGCTTTGTAATACCTCACCTTTAACGCAAAAGGCCTAAACCACATAATCTATCAGGATGAGGGAGGAAAATTCAAGAGCACTGGAAGCATTTGTGTCCTTGTAATAGCAAGGGGTCTTTTTGATAAAAACAGCTAGCCGGTTCCTGGAAATGGATCGTTCCCCCGTCACAGAGAGCACACTCATAAACCCCAAGAATTCCTAGTAGCAGTTGGCTCAATGCAGAAATGCCACCAGTTCGCTGATAACCTCATGTCTGCCTTTTAGAACAAAGGGGTTATCAGCAGCAGCTTCCACTGCCTGCTTGCAAAACCTCACCCTCACCTCCGACTGACTCTAGCTCCTTGACATCTTCAGGCACACAGCATCCCAGTGACAGACAGTAACCAGATGGTCTCTTACCATACAGCACCGAGTCACCTCAGGAATCTAATCTCATTTCCCAGAATACGCAGCACAGCCCTTCATTCTAAAGTTGGCGTGCAGGTGGGATCACGTGCCTCTGGCTTTATAAATAGGCCTGAGTGTTGGTGGCTTTGGTATATGTGTGTGGTTGAGCCATTTGCTTGTTGTTTCAGAAAACCTGACCCCCTCTGCCTGGGCATTCTTGGACAATTCTGTCTGACTCCAGTGGCTCCTATGCATGCTTAACCATCCTGTCAAACAGCTCGGCGTGTCCCAATTCCAACAGAAAAACTGCTTTCTGCTTTACAACCGGTAGCTCCTACAACAATTTCTGTCCACTTTTTGTTGTCAGTTACACTATACGGATTAATTAAAAGCACATGCAAAATACAGATTTAACATTACCTTGTTGCAGCAGGAAGAAGTGGTTACTAAAAAGGTCACTGCCCAGATACAGCTGCATCCTTTTCCTCCATTGGCAAAGGTTGCTCCCCTTTACCGGTAAGGAAAGGCGAGGAATCCAAAGATTCCCCAACCTTCATGCCCCTGGGTGGGATCAGAAAGTTTCAGGCTCTTGAATCCTCCATTCCCACTCCTATACTTTGGGAAGTTGCTGCTCCTCTTGGGAACTTCTCCATCACTGGCAGTTCACAGCTCTGCAGATTGCAGGTATCAGGCTTGACGGGAATTGTTTTAATGCCTTCCCATATAATTTAAACATGTAACAAAGATCAGAATGTGCCTTGGGGTTATTTTTCACACAATTTCAGTGTTTTAAGATGCTTAGCTCTTTCTTACTTATATTTTAGGACTCACACAAGACTTTTGTGGTAAAAGGCCTTGTAAAATCAAGAGAGAAGGTAAGAGAGCTGTTATATATTTAGTCTGTCTGCACAAAGATAAATGCATGCTTGTGCAAATGCAATTCCAAAACAAGCCACATGTAATATTTATAAGGAAAAAATGCAGATATAATAATAAAGTTGTTTTTCTATCAGACTGAAGAAGCTGTTCTTTGGGTAGGAATCTAAGAATCTTTAATGTTCCTAAATATGTCACCACCTTTCAGAGTACGTCAGATCCTTCAACCCAGGACCATCACCTTCATCTTCTGTACTTGTACAAATATCTGTAGAGACTAACGAGACTTCATCACTTTATCAGAAATGCAGTAGGCCTATGACAGAAAACCCCACAACTGGTTCTACTGCATCCTAGTCTTCTGCCCAGATTATTGAAGTTTGGGCTATACTGTACCTGGAGGCATTCAGGAAATGTGTAGATGTGACGCTTACGGGCATGGTTTTGTGGTGGACCTGGCAGTTAGGTTAACAGGTGGACTTGATTTTAATGATCAACGTAATTGATTCTATCATTCTAGATATCTTTAATTTTAGATTATAACAAGGGTTGAAGGGGGGTGCAGGAGTTAATTTAAAGCACAAATATTACCTCAAATCGTAACTCTTAGGCTCCTTCCAAGCACTTGTTTTTCTTTATATCTTCCTCTTAAAAAAACGTCACCAAACACTAAAAACTCCAAGCTGCCAAGCAAAATTAAAACCATCTCTCATCCAGACTTTAAACCTAAATTCCTATTCCCCATATAAGCACATAACTCTGACTAAATCAGAAGTCTGAATCCAGAAGAACTTGATTCAAACATGGTGTAGTATGGGCACAGACTGATGCTTCATTTTGTCCTCAGCCTTAGTTCTTTGAAGTTTTGCACTGTAGCAAGGTCAAGGCCTCTTCCTGCTTGAACTGGACATCTGGCTTGTGCCTGCACACCACAGGAATGAGCTCTAGCTTTCATCTAATTACAGACACTTCTAAATACTGATTTGAATCCGTAAGGAGGCAATTAAGGTTCCAAGTACACAAATACAGTCTGCAAAAGAGGACGGACAACCTTTTATCAACCTTCTCATTGGATATGAGGGACAGACACTAGGTAGAGCTTCTCACATCATGGCATCAGCAGACTCACCCCCTGAACCCTCAAATTTCACTTACTCAGCATATTTTTAAAATAACTGAGCCTTGGTCTACACAAGCTATTTTTCTTTCTCAGCTTCCCAACTGCAATGCCTAAATTAACAGGAAACAGTAAGAGTACCATAACTCTACAAATTATTTTATTAGTCTTTGCTCAGTCATGACATTTCATGTTGCCTTCTCATTCTGCATGGTGAATGGAAGATCTCAAAATTACATCCAAAGCACCTTCAAAATTACAGTATGATTTGTATTCATCCTTATCAGCTGTGGATATTTTCATCTTTCACACCTTTCTATTTATTTTTAAATATTTAGGCATCATTCACCATAATGCAATCTTGTAACTGGGACAGAAACTTTTAACTTCAGTGATGGTCGTCATCTTTATGGACAAGTGTCATCAAAGAGGAAAAAAAGGAAGGGGCGGGGAGGGGGGAGGAAGGGGAAGGAAGGCAAGCTTATTTCTGTGGAGGAAAAATATATCTCAAAATAGAGTTTATCTACATGACCCTATAATTAAAAGGAATATTAAATAATAAATTTCAGCTGAAAAGCTAATAAGTAAGGAGGAACAAAAACTGTTTTCTAAACTAGTTTTTCAACAGAGTAACTCCTGAATGAAGCCCTGACAACTCTTTATTTAGGTAACAACACTTTGAGAAAGGTACAAACAAATCTATTCCAGGGAATCTGAGCAGAAACAGTCACTCCTTAACATTCAACAATAAACTTTCTGAATTTCTCAGTACTGTATGTAAAAGCTACACTGCACTGACCCATTAAAGTTACTAAAATTTTCATGACTCATTTGTAGTCATTTTTTTGGCAGCTCATCTGGCTTGAACCAAGTCAAAACCACTAAGCAGAAATTCACAACCAGGAAACATTAAAGTGAAACAATGGAGACCTTTGGAAAAGGAAGCAATGTCCTCCAGAAATAACTTACACCTGGGAAACTCATTGAATCACCTACAACCCTTACACATATATATAATTCCAATCTAGTTTCCCTCCTAGGTCCAAAGCTATTTCTTAAAGAGTGCAGGCAAACAAGTTCACAGGAAAAACACTCAGAAATCGCTCATCACTGGGCAGCCCTGCACAGGCAAGCCCTGGAGGCGAAGGATGTGATGTGCCTAAGATTGCCATTTACAAGCCCTGCAAGCTGGGTTAGGGTCACAAGAGGAAAACAGTGAATTACATCAAAGGTGCTGGAGAAATGCAGTGAGAATATGGAACTGAGAAAAAAACCCAGGCCTTCATGATTCAGGTTAAATGCAGTGAAAATAAGGAGGATATATTCCACTCCAAAAGATTCTGCAGAACAAGGACACCGTAGCAGTAAAGCACAAGTCTAGACCAAGACAGCGTTTCCTTTCCTTTTAAAATTTCCGTAATTTGACTTTGAGTTTAAAGCTTATGGGACCATGTCAGTGCTAAGTATGATGGATCTTCAGTAAAATTTATTCACCTATTCACCAGCACTCCAGGTTTAGTAAACGCAACGCTGCAATAATACACAACTGTCACCAAAAAAATACAACCAATAGCTACGGTCTTCCAAAAATAATATACCAGAAACACATTTACATGACGTATTTAATGTTTCTTTTCAGCACCCTCCTCAATGCACTTGGATAAGATTGCCTGGCTACGCTGTACTTCCAAACCTATCTTTATCTTATTACACATGCAGACCTACTCAGAAAGAACATGCTGGCTCCTGGAACTGCAAAGCAGCTGACATAATCTTGGAGTTGTAACAAGCTTTGAACTTCCTGAAAGACAATCAAGACTAATTTAGTTTCTGAAATAAATGCCACATCACACAGAAGAATCATATTATTGTAAGAGCTGCTAGGATGCACTATGCAGAGAGATACTTCAGCTTCACACACCAGCAAAATAAGGGGAAAAAAGGCCTGATTTCAGAAGGTACCAATCCCTAAAATTATCGTCTTAATTTAAGGTTTTTAGTTTTATGGCATACTGTACATGTTTATTTTTGCTGTTGGTTTGTTTGTTTGTCTTATATTTATTTTGAACAAGCTGTTATTACTTTGAACAATGCAACAAGAAGAGTTTGCAGTTTCCTTAGTATGATGCCATGGACCTTGGCACTAAGGCTCCATCCTTCACTGAATTCAGTGGAAAACATCCAAGTTCAGATCATGGGCACCAAGCTCTTGCAAGCTAGAGAAGACACAACAAGAGAGAGACCACTGATCTCCCTGGATGCATCAGGGTATATCCCAGTAACACAGATAACATTTCATTCCTGTTTAAGAAAAATTAAAAAAAGTAAAAGAAAAACAAAAAAACCCTAATCAATGTGAAAGTGAGTTTTAATTCTTCTCAATCCATACCTGGATGACATCAAATGAGACCTCAGTAAGATGAAGGTACATGCAATACTGTGGTGAGATCACTCAGATGTGACTGACCTCTCTGGTATAGGGCAGGTCATTCTGTCAACTGTGAGGCTCAGTGCCCTGGACATTGACGCTATCTGACCCTGGAGCAGAAAAGTTGCAGGACCATCTAGTGTTTGGATTATGAGGCCACTTGGACATTCAGACAGTGCAAACACCTATCAAACTTCCTTATTTTGAATTTTCAATATTTGGCGGCAACATCCAGTTGAAGGGCAAAGACAACACCCAGCCACGCTAGATCAATGCTGAGCTGAAAAAGGAGTAAACCCTTAGGCTGCAGGCCAGACTGTCCTACACTGCACCTTTATTTTGCTTCTAGTCTGATTTTTCTGAGAGTATCTATGGCCAGTTTTCTCCCAGAAACAACTTCGTTCATCTGTAAAGAAAATCTCTTTTCTTTCACATGTTTCTGTGCCCTTGTCTAGTTTCACTGTGGTTAACATTCTTTTACTTTTGAGTAAGTACAAGTACATTTAATGTCACTGTATAACTACTGACACAGAACAATTTGTGGTACTGGTTTGCTTTCACATACACCACCAAAAGCTGGTATTTATATAGTCTCATCCTCAAGTTCTTCACACAAAGCTGCACTTACTATTTGCATCCTTGCTTTCAATAACTTAGCATTTCTGGTTCTTACAAAATCCTTCTCCTTATGTTTTTATTTGTTTTACTGCTCAATTTGCATTTTGAGTTTTGGCAGCTAAATACATGAAAGTGACATTTTAAAAGACAGCTATATATGTCAGTCGAAGAAAATTCATATGAGCAATCCACCACAAATATGCATTACTATGAGATCATCCAGCAGCAAAGATCCCTTGGTGTGACTGTACTCCCCTTACTTATAAACCCTTGAAATATTGAAGAAACTCTCCCTCTCTGAAGCCTGGGTTTCCTGGTTAGAAATCCAGCTTAGAAAAAAACTGCATGCATATATTTAGGCCACACTGCAGTAAATCAGCTTTCTAACCCCATAACACCTTTTCCACATCACTCTTCAAAGCCTTTGTCAGTTTCCTCCTAACTGCAAAGAACAGAATGTAAGCTTCCAATTCTCCATTTAACTCCAAAATATCGGACAGTTAAAAATTGTTTTCAGACAACTGACCTTAGGATATGAGCATGTCACTGTTTATTCCACAGCTAATTCCACTCCAAGAAGTGATTTTGCTTTGCTCCCTTTAACATTTACAACTATCTGGTGAAAACTTTAGAATGCCTTTTCTTTTATCGATTTACATTTTTTCAGTACAATCTGCTAGAAAAGCTGGACAACGGAGAGACTATAAATATTTTAATTTTCCAATTCATCTTGTTTGGTGTTGAGTATTAATCCCCCTTAATTTTTCTGCATAACACACAAGAATTGGGACCAAACTGAAAACATATTCCAAGATGCTTACCACAGTTGCAGCAGACCTGAGAGAGCTTCACAGCAATAATAAAAACTTTTGGATGTGTTTGCTTTACCTCTTAGGATGTAGTTCTGATAATTCTGATCAGCCTCTGCTCCCACTTTGATCAAGCAAGTCAGACCTTCAGCAACAACAAACTCGTGAACCAAGTCCTTGTCATCCTGCCACAAAAGAAAGGAAAAGCTGAGTTAGAATTCTGAATTACAAAAAAACAGGATATATCATAACGTAAAGCCAAATGTGTGCCTGCAACACTGACTTTATGTTTCAGATCAAGTAAGCAGTTGTTATATAGAGGACCAGAAAGAGAATTCTGAATTTTAAAATGGGAATTAAATACATTGATGCAAAGCAAGAAGAAAAAAACTTTTGCCTTTAAGTCAGCTACAGAAGATTAATATCCACAGAACATGACTTCTAGTTTTTTCATCCAGGGCTTGCAAACATTCTATCTGATACTAAATCTCATCATATCACATTAGCAGGACACCTCAAAGAATTAAAGGGTCAGTATCAACAATAGAAGGCCATTAGTGGCCTTCTATGACAAAGCTACAGTG
>NW_009721853.1:1468-1759 GCF_000703405.1 Apaloderma vittatum | reverse complement strand
ACGGCGGCCCGAGACGGCGAGAGCCAAGCGAGGTGGAGGTGCCCTGCGTGCGTGCGTCCCCCCTAAATCCCATCTTTCCTTCTCCACCGTGGGACAGACGCGTGTCCCCATCACCTCCCGCAGCTGGGCGAGGGCAGAACGTGGTTCTGCCTCGTGCCGTGCCTCAGTTTCCCCCAAAAAACCACAAGGCCGTGGCCCCTTGTCCCCCTGGGTACGCACAGGCTTCCCCCTGCCTGTGAGCAGGGTTTGCCCCGAGCCAGGAGGGGTTTTTGAGGGAAACCCTGCCCCATC
>NW_009721853.1:493-1374 GCF_000703405.1 Apaloderma vittatum | reverse complement strand
GAGGGTGGCAGAAAGCAGGCAAGGACGGGGAAGCAAGAAACGACGGGCGAGACCCGAAATCGCTCGGGGAGGGGTTGGGGCCAGAAGAATTCACCCAAGATGGAACCAATTAAACCCCACATTTCCGCCCCCCGAAGGGCCGTTTGCTGGTGTTTCTCCTTCGGATTTTCAGTCAGATCAACCCAAAACTGAGCCCCAGAGTCAACCCCCATCCACGTACGGGGGCGAAAAGGGGTGTGAGGGCACGGGGACGAGGAGACAAGCACCGGCGTAAAGCGAAAGGGGAGCCCAAGCCACGCTGGGTGTCGTGTGTGTCCCCCTTCCAGGGATGAAGGAGGGGACGGGGGGAAGCGATGCTCCCAAAAGAGAGGGGCAACCCCAAACCCTCGGGGTCAGAACGTCGTCCCGGCACTAACAGGACCCACCGAAGGGGATGCGGGGACAGCACGTGGGGAAACGCGGCACCCGTGGGGTGACGCTTGTGCCAAATGTCCCCTGTCCCCCAAAAAACCCCACCTCGTTCTTCAGCACCGAGGGGGGTTACACTCCCCCCCAGACTCCCAAACGCACCCTCCCCTCTCAAAGAGACACCCCACAAGGTAAAACCAGTGCCTGCAAACCAGCCAGCTCAGGGGGCAAACAGCCCCCCTCCTTCCCCCCCCAGCAGCAAAGGGGGGTCTGGAGAGCACCCATGGGTGCTCTGCGCGTGCTGACGGGTGGGGAAACCGAGGCACGGGCGGCTTTAGCAGGGGTTCACCCCGAGGAGGCAGCGAGCGCGGACCGAATCCAGCATGCACTTGTCGTGACATCGCACCCGCCAACCGAAAATCCACATTTTTTTGGAAGGGAAAAAACACGGAGGGTGTGAGGGAAGGGGTGGG
>NW_009721853.1:0-449 GCF_000703405.1 Apaloderma vittatum | reverse complement strand
ATATCTTAACACGGGAATTTCAAGCGGTCACGTTTACGCCGTGAGAGGGGTCCCCTCCACCGCCGGATCCGCTCCCCTTCCCACAGAGGGGCCCCCGCACCCCCTAAAACCCACCAGGGAGGGCCAAAACCTTCCCGTACTTATAAATAGATATATGCACACGATACTACCTGTATTACTACGTGCATATATATCCTTTTTATCCACGTATATATTAAGCGCATACACGCCACGAAGCGCACATATATTATTTTATGAAATATATAGTGGGTTTTGTTTTCTTTTTTTTCCTTTTTTTCTCTCCAGTCCCCTCAATCAAGCCGGGATGCCCACCTCTGCGAGTACTGGCGTTGCTTCCCCTTATCCGCGTCCATCTCCAGCTCTAGCTGAGACCGGGTGCTGCACGCGGGGCGTTTTTCTACGGGGGGACAAGGAGGACAACTTCACAC